>NC_143199.1:32562084-32862084 GCF_051530095.1 Phoenix dactylifera
AATAAACGCCACCCAGAAAAGCCCAAGAACGAAGCGGCTCTCTCTTTTCGACCCATGAAAGCATTAATTTCCAACCCCACCAGTCGACTCCATCGTCCCCAATATGATGCCATCCTCCCCCCCCCCCCCCCCGATTCCAAATCCCATTCATCTTTCAACCGATAAAATTAGATTGGAGAAGGGAAGGGAAGGATGGGAAGCGTGCATTTCTGTCTGTTTTGATGGTTCCATACTTCATTCTTTGCATCTGATGGTTTCGTGGATTAATTGATTCAGTTTTTTTATCCTACTTCGCGCATTCTCGTACTGTTAGGAGGAAGGAGGGGCGGGGGGTGGGAGGATATGACGTTGACCAGACCAGACTAATTTTTTTAACCATCCAGCTTAGCCATTCTTGTCAATTCAAACTGGTTGTCCATATTTTCAGATGTGCTCTTTGTGTTTTTGGCCTCTGTTTGACCAAATTTTGCTTCTATATTTAGTTTTTTTGGGCATCTACCTCATGTATTTTCATCAGTTCATCATCGCAAACTGGCAATTATGGACACGTTTGATGCCTCTTTACTTAATTTCTACTGTTTTGGATAGATGCAACTATATTTCTTGGGTTACGGAAGATGTCTAGTTTCTTAAACGCCGCAAACTTTGGTAGTTTGTTACTGGAGATATTCATAAACCCACTCAAAAATCAGATAAGGATGAAGAAGAATGGTATAATCGGCTTAAGGACTGGGAGGGTAAAAATCACTAGATTAATGCATGGTTTATGAATGCTTCGATTCTTTCTATTCATTTTTAGTTTGGTCGATTTGGAACAGCAAAAGGAGATTTGGAATTTCTTGGCCAAATGATGTTGGACCTCGGATATCATCTATCAGTATCAACTGTTGTTTAACTTACATCGCATGAAGCAAGTACCCGGGCAATTTATCCATGAGTTCCTTTCTTAGATGCATCCTGGATAGGATCAATTGACCCAGTCTGAGTCTCAGTGGGACAATGAAAGTGATGCCAAGAAATTTGCTTCCTATAGAGATCAAATGTACTCGATATAGTTTTTTATGGGTCTTCGAGATAATTTTGAACCAATAAGAGTATCACTTCTTTATCATGGTACCTTTCCATCTCTTGAGTCTATATTTGTTTGAACTTGTCTTTGAAGAAACAAGATTGGGCTTACTCAAACCCAAGCACACTAAGGTTGTTCTCGCTACACTTTCTCAAGCCTATAGTCTGTAACTATTGTCACAAGCCTAGGCACTACACGGTCAACCATCCAAAAGGAATATGTAAAATTTGTCAAAAAGATTGGCCACTACCTTGATGACTGTTCACAAAATCCAAATAATCAAACTAAATCTAATTGATCTAGAGATTCTCAATCTAAATCTGGTGATTAGTCACAACCCGCTTCTCGTTCTACTACCGCTATTGTTGAAGTTTTTGATACTCATAATTATTCTTCCAACCTCAATCAGTAACCTATTTGTCAATGATCTCAAAAATCCAATCAAACAAGTTTTATCTAAAGCTAGCACTTTTGCAAATGCTTTATTTTTTATTTCAGGTAATTCTTGGTATTTTGATTCTACATGTTGCATGCACATGACTTCAAATGGTACTCTATTTTAATAAAAAACTCTTCATCCTCTTGCACCATCTATTCATGCTGCAGATGGTTTATAGTCATATATAGGTCATGTTTATACCTCTTTATTATCTCTACCTAACACTTATTCGATTTCTAAACTTACTTTAAATCTTATTTCTGTAGTCAATTATGTGAACTTAGCCTTGATGTCCATTTCTTTGGTAATAATTGTTATGTGCAAGATATAGAATAGTTTCTTAGGTCCAGTCATAGGACAGGATGCATGTTAAATCTCATCAATCTCCACATTCTTTCTTGGGTTTCCTCAACTTCCTTCTTAATCAGTTGCCTCTACCTCATTGAGTTCATCTTTGAGTGTTTGGTACTCTCATTTAAATCATATTTTTTTTTAAATAAATTGCATACCTTAGTCTCCAATAGCCTGTTAAGTTCTGTTTAGAATGAAAATTTTAATTATTTATCTTGCCACTTGCTAAACAAATTATCCTTTAATAATAGTGATTCTATTTCTTTTGCACTATTTGATTTGGTTCATTCTGATGTCTAGGGACCATCACCCTATGCTACTATGGGAGAGTCAAAATATTTTTGGGATATTTGTTGATGATTACTCTCATTTTACATGGTTATATCTCATGCATCATAGAATTGAGTTGTCTAAATTTTACTCAAATGGTTAAAACTCAGTTCTCTTATCATATTAAAGTATTTTATTTAGATAATGTCACGGAGTATAGGGAAACAAAATTTCTTAACTTCTTCTATTAGCAAGGCACTATTCCTCAACATTCTTGCCTAAGAACATCTTAATAGAATGAGCATATTGGACATAAATATAGGCATATCTTGGAGACTGTTTGTCTCATGCTCATTTCCTCTTATTGTCATGAACACTTTTAGGATGAAGCATCTCTTACTATTGTTTACACAATTAATCGCCTTCCTTCACTATCCCTATTGACTATAGTACCCTTAAAGTGGTCGGCTGTGTATATTTTGTTCTTCAACCCCATGAACACACCAAACTAGAACCTTGTACATGGTTATATTGTTTCCTTGTGCATGGAATTGAGCACAAAAGGTACAGATATTGGGATCATATTTCCTCTCAACTTCGTATCTCTCGTCATGTCTTTTTGGGGAACATAAGATGTTCTCTACCATATCACAGTTCCACACTTCTACATCTAATCTTCAATTTTTTACTAATCCTTCTGTTGAGTTGTTTCCCAAAGATTTTGCTGGCAGTTCTGCTAGTGAGCTCATTCATGTCACTCCTATAGCTTGTCTTGAGATGTTAACTTTATCGGATGATCCTGACGATGATCCCTCCTCCTCTATCTCTTCCCCTCCACCACTACGACACTCAGCTCAAGTAAGAGAACCATCTGTTTGTCTTAATGATTATCATTATTTTTCCATCCTTATTTCCTTACATGAGCCTCAATCTTATGATAAGGCTAGCACTAATCTTATTTGGCAGCAAATAATGGCAAAAGAATGGCAATTCATGGACAAAACTCATACATGCATGGGATCTAGTTGACTACCTCCTGATATGACTGCTATCCTATAGCAAAAGGCTTTATACAAGAATATGATATTGAGTATGAGGAGCCCTTTGGACTAGTTGCTCGTTTAACTTTTGTTTGGATATTGCTAGCCATAGCAATTGTACGGCAATGAGGATTCTATCAAATGCATGTAAAAAAATGCCTTTTTAAATGACGATCTGACTGAAGGGGCATAGATACAGCCTCCTCTTGGTCTTGATCGTCTTCTAAACAAAGTCTGCCGACTTTCGAGAGCTTTTTGTGGTCTCAAGCAAGCTCCATAAACATAGTTTACTAATTTCGGTACTACTATTAGTTAGATTGGCTTCCTTTCTAGTCTGCATGATTTTGCCCTCTTTATTCGTCAAACAAGTTTAAGGATTGTTCTTTTACTGCTATACATGGATGATATAATTATCACGGATGATGATCTTGCTGATATTTCTGATCTTAAACAGTTTCTCAATCAATATTTTGAAATGGAAGATCTTGATCCTCTTTGTTATTTTCTCGATCTTAAGGTCTCCGGCCCTGATGGATATTATGATTTCCAGGCTAAATATGCTTCTAATTTGTATTCTAGAGATGGTCTAATTGATAATAAAACTACTTCCACTCCTCTTGAGCCTAATGCTAAACTTAGTCCCCTTGATTGTACACCACTCGGTGATGCTACTCTATATCGGCTATTAGTTAAGAGTTTAGTTTATTTGACTATCACCCGTTGTGACATTACACATGCTGTTCATATGGTTAGCAAATTTTTATCTACTTTATGCACTACTCACTATGTAGTTGCGCTCCACATTCTTTGTCATATTAGGAATATGTTATTTCATGGTCTTTAGTCTTCTGCAAACTCATCTCTTGGCTTATATTCCTACTCTAAATGTTGATTAGATGGGTGATCCCATTGAGAGACATTCCAGCACTAGCTATTATTTCTTCTCGGGAGATTCTCTCATATTTTGGCAAAACAAAAAGCAAACAGTATAATGATGCCGAGTACCGTGCTATTACAGATACTACTAAGAAGCTTGAGAGCTAGAAATAGAAGGAAAATACTCCAATGCTACAGTTTTTCGTTGTACCGACTACGGTGCTATATAAATTACTCATAACAATGTTTTTCATGAGTGCACTAAACATATCCAAAATAGTTGCCATTTTGTATGCCATCACATTATTCATGGTATAGTATGGTTCTTTTCAATCATCTTAGTTGCTCGGCTCAAAGACATTTTCATTAAACTATATTTTTCTGAACATATTCGGGATCTAATTTCTAAATACAAAATGGGTTCTACTTTACCATCTTGAATTTAAAAAAGAAAAAATATTAAGCATATTTACCATCGTATTAATATACTAATTCAAATATAATTGATATTTTTTTATTTGCCATGATGCACTTCCGTTGCTAGCCACATTGTTAATGTTAGGCTGTATATATATTGATGTACATATTACAATAATGGAGAATACTAAATACTAAAAGTAAATATATATACTTTTCGTAAAATCTGTCTCTTGCCGTATCTTTACAGTTATCATTATCTACAAGAGCCGGAAATTTAAGGAGAGAACGAACGAGAAAATTGGATGCTGCTACATCTCTCAGTCCTCCGATGCCGGCTCTCCTCGAGTTGACATCCACGTATGCCCTGCATAACCCAAAAAACACGCCAAATAAATTAGAGTTTCCTTTTAAAATGATTTATTTTTTCATGAAAGAAAAGAAAAAGCGGAGAACTAGGGAGGGAAAAATAAAACGGAGAGAAATAAAAACCAGAATCATAGTTGAAGGAAGAAGAAACCGAGCTAACAAATTAATTAAATAAAAAGCATGGGGAGGACAAGGGGAGCAGTTAGTTAGTTACTTAGGACTTGGTCGGCGGACAATCTCCTGGAGCCGTCCTTGCAGAGCATCTTCCTTATGAGGTCCTTGGCCGCCGGCGACACGCCCCGGAATATCCGCGGAGGAAAGCGGAGGTTCCCCCGGAGCACCGCCTCCAAGATCTCGACCGCCGACTCCCCGTAGAAGGGCGCCATCCCGCCCAGCATCATGTACAGGATCACCCCGCAGCTCCACACGTCCACCTTCTCCCCGTACTCCCGCCCCGCCACCACCTCCGGCGCCACATAGTACGGCGTCCCCACCAGCCCCGTCATCGCCCGCCGCCGCCCTCCTTCATCGAACCACTCCGCCGACCCGAAGTCCGCCAGCTTCAGCTCTCCCCGGCCGTCGAAGAGCACGTTCTCCGGCTTCACGTCGCGGTGGGCGATCCCCCGCCGGTGGCACGCGGCGATCGCCTCCATCAGCGGGAGCATCACCGCAGCGGCCTCGGGCTCGGGGAGCGGGGCGCGGCCGGAGATGAGGGCGAACAGGTCGGGCCCCGGGCAGAGGTCGAGGACGAGGTGGAGGGAGTCGGCGTCCTCGTAGGCGGCGTGGATCTGGACGGCGTGGGGATTCCCTGCGGCGGCGAGCTGGTGGATCTTGGCCTCCCGGAGGGCGAGGTCGCGGTCGAGGGGGTCGGAGAGGAGGGCCTTGTCGACAGATTTCACGGCGAACTCCTCACCGGAGGCCAGAGAGGAGCAGCGGCTTACCGTGCCGAATCTCCCCCGTCCGATCTCTGGGCCGATCTCGTAGTCCAGCCTCAAACCCTCCTTCATGGGCGGCTCCTGCTCTCTTTCTCTCCCCTAATATCTTCTTGGCTCTTGCTTGTGATTTCTACGCATGCTGTTATATATAATGGAACGGAGCGAGGGGAAGCCGCCTAAAAGGGGTTCCCGCTGGGAATATTCGGTCGTCGTGGCATCCGATGGTTTTGACCGCGCCTGCCATCTGACGGTCAAGTATGTCTTGCTCCGACGGCTGCTGATGCGTCTATTTCGTGATGGGAGGGCGTTATACTTGCGGGGCAAGGCAGCCGGTGGTGGCTTCGATCTCCTGGTGATCTTGGTGCCACTTTGGAGCTGTGATTTCCGAATGGGAACTTTCCATCCTCTTTCGCTTTTACCACTTTGGACGCATGTCCACGTGTGACAAGGATGGGGAATTGGCTGGATTCTGGTCGTAAGGCTGTGTTTCTCTTCTTCTTATTTGCTGGTTTTTAGAGAAAACTTCCGGCCATAAGGTAAGGTCAAAGATGCCGCAGGTTTTTCTTTTCTTTTATTTTTTAAACCTCTGGTGGGAGAAAACTTTCGGGCCGGAAGGTTGGGCCCTCGGATACAACGAGTGCGGAGATGCTGTAGGTGCAACTTGCGGGCGTGAAGGTTGGCAAGCTGAGAAGGAAACATGTGCGTATGTGTGAGCATCTTCGATCTGTTTCAGTCCACTGCCTGGTAAAGTTTAGAAATAGACTTTCTACCTCCTAGGTGATTTTTCGAGAGCAAAGGAAAAAATTAAGTAGAGGATTGACTCCATTGGCTTCTAGAGAAAAAGTTTAAAATGCTCCATGACGAAGTTTGCGTCGTTGCTGCCAAGGACTCCACTAGCTGATGCCCTTTAAATTAATGCTCCATGACCGACGAAGCACGGAAGCACTCCACCAAGGAGGATTCCACTAGAGTTTTCGTGCAAAATCCACCGCGCGGCACAAAAGAATTTAGAGGGCAAGCATATTGAAATAGCATGCACTCCCCTCAAGGGAAGATAATTAATTCCATCGGGTGATGAAAAACTACTGGAGTATACGAGCGTCTATTTATGGAATATGAGACCTTTTGCGTTGATAAGAATCATGAGGGAGCGTCCTTGGAATCCAACGAGAATGAGAAAAACTAGCTTGAATACCATGAGGCTAAGTAATATCGAGCAAGTTAATTTTTAGAAGAAAATTGGTAAATGATGGTCAACCTTCGGGCCGTAATATCAAGGCCTCACGATATGGCTTCAAGGAATTTTGGGATTCTTTTTGATGCTTGCATGCATAGAGCAAAACACGCAGAGATCATGGCGAGCGTGATGCCGATCGAGCAATATAGGTTCTCCGTTGCTGCAATTCTTGTCTTGGGTTGCCGAATTTTATCGTCTACCTTGTTGATGTTTGGATCCAATCCCGTGATTTTTTCTTTCTTCTTCTTTCTTTTTTGAGGGGTTCCTTGAATTGAAACGTCGCCCTATATATTTTGTTGTTTTTAAGCGACTCATTTTGCTAAAAATAATGTCAAGCTAGCCTTCGTGCTTTTTGAGTCCAGGTCTGGATCATCGCACCGGTTGTCACGTCTACACAAATCTGACATCAGATTTTCGGTGCTGCTAATATAATATCACCGAAAGGCGCCATGCTGCATGCCAAGTCTAGCTTGCAATTGCGGACAAATTGATATATATTATATATACAAAAAAAAAACAAAAACAATCTAAACGTAAACATCAAATGCGCCACCAGTATTGTTTTGATGTTTTATTGCAGAGGCAAGACAGGGATCTAATTAACAAACAGTTATAGCGACAAAGAAGTAATTAGAGGCAGCTAACCTCCTCCACGTCACATCTCTGCTGCAAATTAAACAGCAACTAGCTAGATTCAAGATCCCCTACGCCGCAATCCTTTTCATGTGATCGATGAGAGAAGCATGCATCGATCTGTTTATGCTTATTCATTCATAATTTATATCGGTTGTAGCAGCACAATGACATGATCTGCTTGGTCAAGTGGATTAACATCGGTCTCTAAAATATTTTGGTCGCTTCTTCTGTCTTGGTGATTTGTGACTGGATTCTGGACATCGTCATCCCTAACGTCAGGGCTGAGGGTGCATGCAAAAACTCGACGCGGATGAGAGGGAGATCTTTGCTACGTGGGACACTAATATGATAAACGTAAATTGAAACACGGAAGCCGTCAACGACTTGTGATGGCCGTTCTGCCTTGGTGGCAGATTTGTCGCTGCATTCGGGTTCGGGTCCCCTCATGGCACGCTCGGGGGCAAACGTGAGGACTTGAAGCTGGATGATTTGGGTTGAAGTGTCGATCTGAGACGAGGATATTCCACTAATCAGGACAGATTTATGGAGACGCCAATTTAGACAAGGAACCTGTTGATAGCATCTGACCATTATTTCTTCTTTGTCTGCGATCTCTGACTGACCTTATTAATGAGCAATTGCTCTGTCTCCGGGAAAAAACAAAAGCAAGGAAAAAAAGGTAATAGCTTTCCTATCTAAAAGAGGAATGCTTACGTTCGGAGAAATGCTGGAAATACGTCGGATATGAGAGAACTGAGACAGTACGGTGTCATTTTAAAACAGAGACAGTAATGGCTCTCAGGGGGCTCTCCCAAAGCTAATTGGGCAGGTCTGTATTTCGGTCACTGACGCAAAATTTAGTTTTATAATTTATACTGGACTTGCACGGTAAATAAAGCGTCTATGTTCGTATTGAAAGCCAGTTACTGGATCACAAAAAAAAAAAACAGTTAATTACTGAAATGAATGCAAAAATTGATTCTGCAGTGGACTGACCCATATGAGAATGAAAGTGTTAAATATAAAAATTGAAGTTGTCAAGCTACTTGGATATATATATATATATATATATAACTATGCAAAATTTGATTGATCACGGTACTGTATAAGTGTCGAATTGGACACAAAATTTGGCTAAGTTGTGACATAGAAGTGCTAAAATAACCGCTAACGGATGGTTGATGTAGAGTTAAAAGTACTAAAATGGCTCCAATGCTCAACTCAAAATGTTAAAAATTACTTATCTAAGAATTGCCATATCTTTATTTTATAAAATTATTATAAACGATTAATCTACTAGAATAAAATTAAAAGATTAAAAAAGTTTGTTTGAATCGAGGCGTGTGATCTACACTGCCCTAAAAATATGATTTGATGCAGGATTGTCGTGATCTCATCCCCATGGTACAACAACCCGGCTCAACCTGATCTTCCTCTAACAAATACAATCACTAGGGAGGCGTGATCCGACCAACTCTTTTAGATACCTAGAAAATAAAAAAGATATAAAGCAAAAAATTGAAGGATAAAAAAACTATCAGCCTGTAGAAGAAACTTTCGAGAGATAGAATGCCTTTGAGAAAGAAATAGATCAAATTAATTTTGAATTAATTTCGGAGGAGTCTATTTATAGACTCTATCCGAAAAACCAAAGAAACGTATCATTTCAGAAATCAATGTTTTTTTCAAAGAGTCATAACTCTCCTGAAAGAGTCGTTACACAAAAAAATATTTTAAAGCATTTAAAATAACTAAAGTGTAAAGAATAAGAAAATTTATTTTTTTTAATTAAAACTCACCTCACTTAAGAAGTCAACACTTCCCGATCAAGGGAACCAGACTTTCCTCAAGCAATGCAATTCCAAAGCTTCGTCTCTATCTCCCAAATCTCTATGTTTGCATCATACCTTCTCATAGTATCCGGGCAAATTCACCATTGCTCTAGGGCTATAACTCCAACCGGCAAACCCAATACATGAATCACATCTAATGATGAATAGGTCAGGTGGGGATCCAAAATCAGACCCATTGAAGCTTTCAGGTTGGGTTTATTTTTGAAGTTTTCAGACCGAACCTGACTCGAACCTACATAAGCATATATAAATACATGCATGTATACTTATATTCATATCTTAATGTATGCATGTACACATGCATGCATGTCTTGTACATACATATATACATAATAATATTTGTTTTATTTATATAACATGGATCTCTTCTAATTCTCTAATCATATGCATTGATGACCAAGAAGTTTAAGGTTTGTTAAAGAGAAGTCAAAAAATTGAAGGTTTGAAGATTTTTAATTTTAAAAGAAGCAAGGAGGAACTGCAGAGGATTGTTCGTGGAATTGATTCTATAGAGGACCAAGGAATGCTTTCAGTGGACGAAGTCAGAGAAAGGTGTTCAGATAAGGAATCACTCTTGAAGATCTGCACAGGTGAAGTGTTGTAGAAACAAAGATCAAGACTAAATTGGTTGCATCTTGGGGACAAATGCTGAGTATTTTCATAAATTAGCTAATGGTGGAAGAAGGATAAATTGGATTCAGGTTATTGAAGTAGATGACAGGACTATCTTCGAAGAAAAGCAGACTGCTGATGCTCTTTTTGGATATCACAAGAATTTGTTTGGAACCCAATCTGAGGTAGATGGTTCTTATATCTTGGCACAATGAGATGCTATGCAAGATAGATATGGAATTTTTGTCTCTATTAGCAACAAAGAATATGACAGCATCTTAAATGGCAAACCAGTTCTCGAACCTGATTTGCTTGATGAACCATGATACAATTGCAATATCCTCCTCTAAATGTTTTAGCAGATGATCAACAACAAGGTTAAACATCCAGATGATCAATTTGCCTGGATGTGCAACTAGAATCCTGTAGCATAGAATAGCATATCATTTTTCCAACAAACAGCTACGATATTGCTGCTAGAGAGATGATATGCATCAATCCACCAACCAGGGAAACGGCCCTGTATTTTCTATTACATAGTGTCAAAGCAAATGATAATAACCCTCAAGTGAAAAGGAGGAAAAGAGAGAAGCTAATAAGCAAACACCATCACAGCAACACAGCAAACATGACATGTTGGCAAGATTGTTTCCAGATACTTGTGAGCTGAAGTCATTTAACACAACCAAAGCCCACTAACTGAGAAGCATCTTTCAAATAGAGGAACACACACTTCGGACATATAAGATATCTAACTAAACAAGGGAGCTCTTCCATCAGCCCTTTTCAGGTGTAGAGATCTATTTATTCAAATAACCAAATTGTGCATTGAACCAGACAATACACATGATCAACCACACCTGAGGGCAGGAGGCCCAAATCAAGCTGGTTGTTGCGACAAAAGTTCGTGCAACTTGGTAGACTTAGTTTGCACGGTCTCTGAGCACATCCAAATCCATCTCTGTGGGGTCAGTAGCCTGAATCTCATAATGGATTCCATCAAGCTCCTGTCGAAATCGATCCTTAGATGTGGCATACAGCATCTTAGCACGGATGCGGGAGATGGAAGGAGACCTATTCAGCAGTTGAAAACAAGTGTTTTTAATATATATTGATAAAGCAACACACACAGGCGCGCGCGCGCGCGCACAGATATATATGACAACTTGAATCTAGAAAATTCTTTCTAGATGGATGGAGTGATGTATAGTATTGCAATCTCCAACTTGATTGTAGGAAAAGCTGCAGGAGATTATAGAAAAATAAAAATAAAAATAAAAATTATGTTACCCACTGCGACATGTGAAGAACATCGATGTTGACTGAATATATGTGTAAAAAAGGTTATTTTCATCATATTTTCAAATATTAGTACATTGCTACAGGATGAAAGCAAGCATTACGCATACGTAGAATGTCCAAGCCAAAGGAACTTGGAGTGTTTTGCACGCAAGAACATAATATGATTTGAATGTACTTTATCCAAACCTTTGGTTTGCATGTGGTATACAAAAGGGAGTAGGCTTTTATGTCCTAGAGTGCCTTGGATGTGGGCAACTTCATCTAGCAGACTTCACAAGACATTGTACAATGTGTTAAACTCTAGGCTGAAAAAAATAACCCACTCCATTTTGAATGAATTTGCAAATACCCCACTACATGTTCACTTGCTGTCATGTCAACTCTGCATTTTTCAGATTGTTGTAATGTTGCCCACTCTCTGCCCAATTGGGGTCAGAGCTCGCCGGCGATGCTTACTTGTCAGCCGACATGGACATAATTCGTTAGAAGTGCCTCCTTGTCAGCTAACATTGAGCTAATTAGGTGATGATTGGATCTGTCATCACCATCACCCCCATGAACAAAACCCACCCCAAGCCCTAACCCTAGCCCCATCCCTTCCTCCAACCTTTCTCCCTAAGACGGCCACACAGCCCCCGCCAGTGACCCCCTGGCCACCACCATCGCCGCCCCCATCCTCTCCTCCTTCTCCCTCTTCATCTTCTTTTCCCTCTCCTCCTCTTTCCTCCTCTTCTCCCTCTCCCTTCTCCTCTCGCTCTCCACATAGAATTCTACTCACCACATGAGAATCGAGCAAAGTTACAAATTTCATAGAGAAAGGAACATGGCCTTCTTACTTGGTGTTCTCGTTTACATTGATTCGCTGTCAATTATGATTCACTGTCAATTAGATGGCTGAAAACTTGTCCAATATCAGGGTCCACTGTAGTGGCTACTGGACAATAGGAGCCAAGATATATAAGCCTAAGTATGTAGCAAGCAGAAGAGGCACGATTCTCATCGATCTTGATAGACGGAACCTCTGTGAATGTGCTGCTGATGTGCCCACTTGATGGAACTTGAATCAAATTTCACCCATGCAACTAATACACAAAGTACTTGGGAAGGATGAATATACTGAAATAAATGATGACCTTGAGTTGTTGGATATGTTTGAAGTATGCAATTCCAGGAGGCTGTTCACATGTACTGCACTCTAGAGCAAGGTGCGGCACAATAGATGGAACAACAACAGCACAGGCCAGCATAAGAAAAGCAGGCAGCTGAACACAGTGAGCCAGTACAACAGGAGAGGCCAGAAGAAAGCATAGTGCCAGTTGGTTACCAGCTATCAGTCGAAGCTGGCGCAGAGACACAAAGGTCCACAGGGGACGGTTTGTTATGGGAGGGTTAGGAAGGGGATGGCAGCAAGAGGAAGGTCGAAAGGGGCAAGGGAAAAGTCAAATGTTGGAGATGGATTGTTTGATAAAATTCGAGTTCTGTGACAGCAGGTCGGAAGCATCGAGCCACGATTCCTTTGAGCTGCCTTCAGAGGATAGCTAAAACCTTTTTGGAGAGCTTAGGCGATAGAGAGGAGGAGAACTATAAGGTAGAGACATTTGAGAAGAATGTGGAGAGTGGATCCATGGAAGTTGGTTCTTTTTTTGAAGATGTTCATAAGTTTAGAGATACTTTGAGGGAGTATGCAATCACTCATCATTTTGAGATAGCTAAATGCGTCAAGCTCTCAGAGATGAAGAGGGAGGAGGAGGAGAGGAGGATTGGGGGAGGGGGGGGGGGACAAATTAGGGAAACGATAGGGACTTGCTTGATGATTTCACCAGATAGCTCTCAGAGATAGCTAGAGCTGATGCTGATAGTCATACATATATAAAGACTTAATGTACTGAGTCAAAAAGGGGCATGGATTTCTTCACTGTAAGACATAGCTAGAGCTGATGCTGATAGCCCTAGGATACCTAGTAATTGTGGACAATCCTGATAGAACCAAGTAGGGGGAAAACAATCATACGCAAGGTTTTCTCCCCTCCCAAATGTCCCCTTATAATCTACACAACAGCCTCATCATGATCTTGTTCGCTATTAAAAAAGCTGATATGCAATAGAAAACAAATTAACTCATAGAAATCAAGAGTTTGAACGCAGCATAATCGCATAGGTTACTGAAACCAAGTGATAAAGTTAACTACTTTTTTAAATCACTTATCTATAATTAACGTCCAAAGAAACAATGTTATGTCATTCAGAATATCAAGATGTTGTCAGAATGACGTAATTGTATAGAAACTAAACTGCCAAGTTATAATAATTTAGGAGTTAGAAAGAGAATATCTTGCTCTTCTACCAAGTTATTAAGAATATCAAGATGTTGGCAGAATGATGTAACTGTATAGAAACTAAACTGCCAAGTTATAATAATTTAGGAGCTAGAAAGAGAATATCTTGCTCTTCTACCAAGTTATTCAGAATATCAAGATGTTGGCAGAATGATGTAACTGTATAGAAACTAAACTGCCAAGTTATAATAATTTAGGAGCTAGAAAGAGAATATCTTGCTCTTCTACCAAGTTATTCAGAATATCAAGATGTTGGAAGAATGATGTAACTGTATAGAAACTAAACTGCCAAGTTATAATAATTTAGGAGCTAGAAAGAGACTAACCATGCAATAAAAAATATCTTGCTCTTCTGGCAATTCTCATCAGTCACAAAATCGAAGTCGTAGATGGCATATCGGCAATCATTCTCAGGCAGTGCAGCAGCAAAATCATCATAGCTCTCCCCTGGAGCTCCTGTCTTCTCAACAACCACCTCCTTTTTCTTTTCATCAATCTTAAATATCACATAACGATGCACTTTCTTCCTTTTCAGTTCAAGAAATGTAGTCCTGCTGTGGTCAGCTACTCCCATCCCAGAAGATGCACTTGACTGCACATGAATCCCAATACATGGCAAACAGTTAATCCTCATAATCAACTTTATCATTCGTAAGACATCCCATAAATATCTACAAGTTCATTTATGAGATGCAAATATAAAAGCCAGACTCTGAAACAAGTAATATTACTTACAGAAAAGCCAGAACTCAAATAACTAACCTTTGATTATCTGCCATTTTAACAAGTTCATTTATAGGACGCTAGGTAAAAGCTGGAGACTGAAATTAATACATTAGTCATACAAAAGCCTGAACTCAAACGGACCAACATTCACTTATTTAATATCAAAGTTTTCTACCAAGTTATGCTGCGAACTAGGAAAAAGATCCAACATAATCAATAATACTTTACCCCATAAAAATGAAGAAAGAACTATTTTTTTTTTACAAAGATATACTACACTGCAACACAATAAGCATAAGGCAGGCACTATTTCTATCAAAATCAGCCTAAATTGAAGCATTCGCAATGATAAGATACAATCCGTTCTGATCAATGAAAATATTCTAGAAAAGGAGTCTAGATATGAGGAATCAATCGGACCTCAAGAATTAATATATCCAACCAAATACTATCCTAACTTCAAGAAAAGAAGATCCTCATAACATGATCTACAACCGTAAGCTGTGGATCATGAAAGGCTATAAGAAGTGACACAGAGAATTCAGTATCAACAATACGGTCTGCCATATAAGACGCGAAAAAAAAAAACAAACAAACTCTAAAAGATGCGGTATTTATTTAGTATAGTGACTCACACAAAGATCTTCATCAAGATGTTCCTCGTTCGACAAGAAGAATGTGTATCCTACGGCAACGAAACGAACGTTGCTCTAATTAAAACGAGATCAAGAAATCCATCAAGATTTGCCCAATTTCCATGTGAAAACAGAAAGAGAGAGCAGTCCGATCATCACAAGCATGGAGGAATCAAGATATTCACTATAAGATGCTACTGTTTTCCCACGAATCTAGCCAAAGTTTCAAAAAAAAAAATCAAGAAATCTTAAAGCAACAATTTCAAAACTAGTATTCCCTAAACAAAATCCACAAGAAAGAGTAGCGCAAGCAAATACCATTCGGAACGACATGGCTCCTCCTCGATCTCAGAGGCAGAGAGAGAGAGAGAGAGAGAGAGAGAGAGAGAAGAATGAATGAATGGATTGAGGAACGGGGAGGAGGGAGAACTAAATGCCCGTCTAATTTGGTCGGAAAGGTGAACGAGAAAAAAAATATAAAAAAAGGACAACAAAGCAAAAGAATATTTTCTTTTCTCTAATTTTTTAAAGAAAGAAAAGGAAAAAAAAGTAACAGCGGCAGTGGGGGGCGGCGCGTCGCGTTTCTGGTAGGTAGAGTAGCGAGAACGCGAAACATCTAACATAGCAAATAGTATCCGTCGCTTGTGCGCCTATCGTGCAGTGTGAATCGTCCCGGAGAATTTGTTGAGATGCGTGTCAGGGAAAAATAGATCGATCTATTGGTGTCGCGCATTTCGGATGGCATAGTTGATTTGTGATGCACCTAGCGCTCATCTGGACGGTTTTGACCGCCCGAAGTGTGTCCCGTCGACTATGATCTAAGATTTGGCGGGATTGGGTCCGTGGTCGTCAACATTGCCTTGCCGACCTTCCTACTGGACGCCAGCCACGTGTCTTCCCAGACCGAAATAATGACGGGTCCGCCTAGATTCAACGCTATTCTCCGTCGTCACGTGCTTCTTTTTTGCCCTTTTTTTATTTGATTATTATCTTCCTGTCCCTGGCCTTTTTTTTGGCCTAGCATCCGTTTGCTTTTGAGTTTTAAAAGAAAAGCGGAAAAAACGAAAGAGAGACACTGCGTTGAACGAATGCGATGGTACGTCCAACCAACCCGGCTGGTTCACCTCGAACCCGGTCGGTTGGGTCCGGCTGCAAACGATTTCTATGCATCATCGAAATCTCGCGTCGTGACGACCTTTAACAATGAGGAGATCTCCACGTGGCAGGGCGGGCTGGTTGGAAGGTGGCTCCGGATGCCCGTTGTGCCTCGATTAGCGAGGAGATCCTGGCATCCTGCACTAGCGCATTTCGGGCATGAGAGCCGCCTTCCATCTCTAAATTTTTTAGTTGGATCAGGAAGAGCATGGGAGGCACATTCCATTTAAAGCTCGTTTGGTATATATATATATATATATATATATATATATATATATATATATATATATATATATATATATAAATTCAAAAAGATGACTAGTTGAAGTTTTCAAATGAGGGACGAAAAAGTTATATTTTCGTGGAAATATTGTTCCTACGTTTTATGAAAAAAAAATTTACATCAAAAATATAGAAAAATTACTTTTTTGTGAGCCAAAAATCAAAACATTTTTATTTTTTTTCAAAAGACCCTTTAACTATTCTTATTTGATTCAAAACATTAAAAATCTAATTTTTATTAAGAGTATAATAAGAATTATACATAACTTTCTCAGAAAAATGGATAATCAACCAAATCTAAATACTCTGAAAATCTGTCACTTTTCTATGATCAACGATACATGCCAAAAATATTTTTTCAGACATGCTCTTCTCAAAAATCTATTTTCATAAATCATATTTTTATGAGAAAAAATGTTTTTCACGAACCAAACGAACTCTTAGATTATGTTTGTTCGGCCTGTGGGAAGAGCATACTCCAGAGAGCGATGAGCATTCATCCAAAATAGACTGCATTTATCAATGTTCTTGACATGTGCTTCCCAGCAACTTCAAGTGACGGCATGTGCATGTGATGATTCCGGTACCATTTCAGCACCAAAATTGGTACTGTTTGCCGACGCCACCATCACAAGTGTTGATCGTTATTTCAAATACAAAAAATAGTTGGAAGGAAAAAAAACCTCCATTCAACTTTAGTTAGTTGTAGCATAAATAGTTGGTACTGCAATGCAACTTTAGTTAGCTATAGCATAAATTCACAGAATGATGAAGAGAAACATCTCCAGGAAGGCCACAAGAACCAGCAAACAGTAAAAGAGAGCACAAACATCGAAGACATCAAGCCTACAAGACCTTCACTCTTTCAAGGTCAACGATAACGCTCCATCAATGAGCAAGAACTACTAAGGACAACTGATCAGTCAAAAATGCTAAGTAAAATAAGCAGCAGGCCCAATATCATTGATCACCTGACTGTATTTGAAATTATTAATGCAAGCATTAGGAAAAGAAATGGAGTTACGAAAAAAAATGAAATGAGAATAATCAGCACAAAAATTCAGAGTGGACCATCAACCTCCATTTCAGATCACCCAGCAAAAATATGATCAACACAGTGTCAGGCAACTTCCAAAAATGATAAATGAATAGAAGAACAATGTTCGCATGGCCATGAAAGGTAAAACACAGTACTTCATATTTTTCACATATAACAGCTTAATTTATAGAGTCCATCACACCAAGAAAATTATACCCACTCAATTATGAAATAAATATACCCCAGCTTACGCAAGAATCTAGCTAACCTGCTCAGTCTACATAAGATGCAACGAGGACTGGCATCCTGTAATCTTCCTTCACAAAGCGGGCAGTAATTCCCTGCTCCTGATCTAACAAAATAACCACTGGTTTAAATCATAAAGGCTGACACAACGACGTTGCCACATCTTGAAATTGTTATAGGAGCAGGTCACAGCATAGGTTCTAAGAACTGCAAAAGAAAAAACAACAAAAGCTACCCGGCCAAGAGGAACATACGGACATCCATTACTGAGGCCCCGACCACATATCCATCATCAACGACAAGTTGAGATTAACAACAGGATCTTTGCTAGCAGCTCCTTAGTTTTCCAGGTTTCATACATCGAGCTGAAGAGTAGCCCTTTGATTTTCAGCTGATGGCCTTGAAATTTAACCCTCATCATCTGTGACTCTTTGCCAAAGAATAAGATATTACATTTTGCAGAGCCGTGAAAATTTTGAAATAGCCATACAGAAGACAACCCCACACAAAATGATGTATACAAGTAGCAAGCAGTTATAAATTACATGTTACTGCTGCTCGCCGTCAGTCAACACAATAAACATACACTTCTAGTTCTTGGCTGATCACGATCATCAAGGCCTCTAACAAAGGCTCTGATAGCAAGATGCTCTGAAGCATACGCCATGAACGATGCCAATACGAGACCTCCAGCTGCCATCAAACCTAACCTGTGAAGTGAGAAAAAGGCATAGAATCAATAATTGAGAGATACCATGGAATCTCTTACCTATCCAGCATTTCATGTACGCAGATGAAGACTCAAAACAAGTTGCTAGTAAAAAAAAAAAAATTCCTGCTAGGTTAGAGCTTAAGTCAGGAAACTTTTGACAGGATGGGATGAGGAATTCTGATAATATTCAGTCAACTAGCACAGAATTGATGTGAAAAAAAGAAATGAACAAATCTTCAAAGAGCATTTAGAGAAGCTTGAGCAACATATGTTGAGCATAAAATGATGACCATGAGGATGATTGAAATTTTAATTGGTTAGAGTAACTGATGTTAATTGGTAATATTGGCAAAAAGAGTCTCTTACCTACAGCCAGTGAAGATGACAAAGATGAGAAGAGTGTATCAGATATCATTTGGAGAAGGGGAAGATACACATGATCATTTGGAATTTGCATGTTAAGAATGCAGCTAAACTGCCTCGAATGCAGTTGTCATTTATAAGCATTCCAGAAAAGGAATTTTATCATAGTATCATCTACATGATATTTGCTAGAAAAGTTAAATGGCTGCCAAAGAATATGTAAGTGGAAGAGCCTAGAAAGAATCTGCACATGAAGTCGGTGGCTATATCCCAAAAGAACCTTATAAACGGATCGCATAAAAAGACAAAAATTTTAAAAATGGAAACTCACAACCAGTTTTTGCAGCAAAAAGAACAAGTTGAAGTGTTGATTCAAGGCCAGTAAGAAGCATTGGAAGCAAAAAAAGGACACAAGAACCAAGATCCTGGAGTGGCTGAGGCACCACTCTATTGGAAAATCATGGATACTATAAATTCAATTGTTCACTGTAACAGTATTATAATTTATAGTAAGGGAATTTGAGGAGGCGTCTTCTGGTTAATTCATGAAAAGCATTTCAGTCAAACTAAGTTCAACTCCTGACAACATGGAACACTAATTGCTACTAGGAAGATTCAAGAATGCTCGTTGTTGCACAAACTTTGCTCTGTATGATAATAATGTCTATCAGAAACAGGATCACATGTAATGGAGATTGCATTTGAAGGATACTTTCACATTGAATGATGAACTGCGATCTGTATTTTATAAGGGCTGGTGAGAAACAGTTCAAATAGCAAACTTAATTTTCACCCGATGCAGTGTAGTCCATACTGATCAGCAATATAGAGAATCTCAGAATCTTTTAGAAGCTACTACCTTACAAAAAGGGCCGTGATCCCTAATGCGCATGGCAATGCAGGGGTGGCAACAGCTAGCAGAGCCATCCCTGTGCCATAAAACCATGTGGCAATGTCACAGTTAGATGTATGGCGTTGATGACCTGCACCATTAGTAAAGCCCAATAACAATCAGAAAAGCCTACTAAAGATATGTAGAAGCTGAGATAGCATATTTAAATTTTTAAAAACCTTTGCCCGAGTCATAGTTGGAAGAGTCCATGTATGTGGAAATGGTTCCTGCATGATTTGATGTGGCCTTTCCCCAATGGTAAACCAAGCGCAGATAACTTCCAAATATCATGAAGAAAGCAGTAAATGTCCACTCATACATTAGCAGCAAACCCGTCCATGGCATCACTTGCCTGGGTACAACTGCAAATGCAAGTGCAACAGATACTATGGCAGCTATGAAACAAAAAACAGCAGAGACTGCACCCAGATAAGCAGGTAGCTTGGAATATGCGCCATTTGCAAACTGTTAAGGCAGCACATAAATAGTTCTATCATGTAATGGGTATTTGGCGTACAATCGACAAGGAAAAATTCTAAATAAGAATCTCTCAAGGTCGATGAAACAGCCTACGAAAACAAGCTGCTCAACCACAAGCTCAGCAGGGTTAAACAAAGGTTTCAATTACTCATTTAGCAGCTCAATAAAATATATTAGACATATAAACTGATATATGATATAAAATACGTTATACTTTAATTATTTGTTTAGCCTTTATGAAATTTAGCAAGTCCAGACCTGGCCCAAATTTTCATCAGGCCTTGAATTTGTGAGCCCAAACAGGCCGAAAATCCCTGCCGCCCAAGCCTCACCAACATAGGCCCAAGCAGGTCCGGCCTGATTTGCATAGGTCATCTCTGAAGTCCTCTGACTACAAGAAGTAGTACGTTTGTGGTAGCGCTTTAAAAATTGCAACAGACAGATAAGATACTTATAAAAATAAAGATAAAAATGAAAAAACAGTAGTTTTATATTGATGTTCAATGAAGAGCCCTTTTATTTACATTGGTCACAGGATAACTATGTGCAATGGAACACCTTAGCATCTGAAAGAAAGGCAGTCAACTTAAACTACGAAACCTGTGCACTAGCTTCAGATATGCATATTAGAACACCACAACAATGCACTTGCTCCACTTGCCGCTCATCTCTACCCACTCACTTATCTTATATGGAACACATCCAAAAGATTTCACTACATTTAAAAATCACAGGATCTTGGCATTCCAATTCTCAAGAATTACTTCATACCAATTGTAGGTGCCTTTACCTTTCTAATTGTGATTACATCACACCCCTAACATGGTAGCCCCTGAAGTGGCTTGTTTGAGGAACTGTGAAAGCAGTATAAAATAATGTGATCATGGCAGTTTATAAAGATCAGGAAACACATTGAACATAATCTTTCACACCAAAATGGAGTAAATATGTATCAATGATGTTATATGTATCCAATGTGAAGTTCAATAAGCAAAAGAATTAAGTGATTTCTTACAAACAAATAGAAAACAAGTTATATGATTTTGCATCAGGAAAGATCATACCTGTTGATTTGAGTTAATGATAGAAGATGAAGCGACACTAACACCAGCATAAGTAGGAAGTCCACCACCAGATTTGAATCTGTAATAAATACGTCTAGCATATTCACATATACTCAATAAGTCCCTGTTGATCTGCAGCAGTAACACAATTAAATCATAATATCAGTGGTTTTGTTTTATAAAGCCACATGTCTTGTTCTGTTTTCAGAATTTTGAGGCACCAGCTATCTAAAATTTGTTACTTGCCAACCTGAATGCAGGACCTATAGTAGCAGAACAATAAAGCGCATATGGGAATGGCAAACAGAACTTTGAGAAGCAGCTGCTCATTACGGCTTGTTCCACCACCAGTTCCTGGAAGAGATTCTTCAAGCTGTTCGCGGACATTCTGCAGCATAATCAGACAAAAGATAAATCGTAATTTGACTGGAGCAAAATACACAATGAACAAAGTTGTTCAACTCTTTTAGTTCAGCCAAATATAAAAACTGCTTGACCAGTTCAATGCACAATTATAAAAAGATTATAACAACATGAGAGTAGCCAGGAGAAAATAATAGATGCCACATTGAGATAACAAGCAACAAACAAAGCTGCAGAGAACAAAAACCTGCCAAACATCTACAGGTTTTACAAGCCAAGCTGTCCACCAGTCCCAGGGTTTAAGCGGGCCAAGCGTATAATGAATGACTCTAAGTTCCTTTTCGTCATCAACCATCCACTGCACATAAAACATGTCTTCAAGAGATCAGCAGGTAGGAACAAAACATATGCAGTTTAAAAGACTGAATTAGATGTTCAAACAAAATCAAATGAAAAATAAAGGGAACAAGACTAAGGCAGAATGATACTAACCCAGGTGTTCCATATAATCATTCAGTTGAAATCAATTTTGCTAAGGAAACGTGCACAAGAAATTTTTGCTAAGGAAAAGAGAAACTCTTCATTTCAAAATCCTTTCAGTAGGAAATTGAATGAGACAGGAAACAAAATTCAATGGTAGTTTTTAAAATACGTGTCTTGCTCATCAAGTACAGGTCAAAGCAAGTACCAATGAACTGGTTCCTGAAAAGTAGAAAACTAATCCGCCTTATTTCCTTTATAAAAAGTTAAAATTTGCATCACGTATAATAAATGAGATCACAAATATGAATGACAAGTTCAATAGAAGAAATGCAATGTCCTATGATTCTTGATACCTCAATTCTGTCACAAGGGAGTAGAAATGCTTTGGATAAGATCAAAAGGTAATATGTTACACCGACTGTAAAATGACTTCAGAAAATCCCATGGCTAGCCAATATAGCTGGAGATGACAAGGGTGTGGGGGTCTTGGAACTTAGGGCTCCAACTAAATTTGCATCATTAATTGGAGGCAATCTTGGGTCGTATAAGGTGGAGTAAGCATACAGGTGTTTCTTCCCACATAAATTTTAGAAGTGTTTGAACCTTAACTCAGAGAACATGAATTCTGCTGTTTGTTTTGGAGGAATTTGGTGCACAGAAATGCAAGTATTATCATCAACATTTATCAGTAAAAAGCTGCTTCAGTAGGCCACTTGTAGGCAGGGGGCAAGTGGGAAGACATTAAAGCAGCATACATGCCCCATCACCCAAGCAGAACCTGACTTCAAAGCAACCCAGAGGAAGTTGACTTCAGTATTTTTGCTGAAATTAGAACTGGACTTCTACAGTTGTCACTTAGACCAAAACAAACACCTGGAACTACACACTTCTAGAGGAAGTGCAGTTTGGGCTCCTAACTTGCATCAGACCAAGCACATTCAAACTGATGAGAAAAAGAATTTACTTACAAACTCAATAACTAACACTTGCTCAAAGTCACAGAACCATAAATATATTTTTCACAAGACAAAAAAAAACCCTATAAATTGATTATATGAAGCATTCCACATGTTAAGAGGAGAGGATGTACCCATTGATACAGGTGGTGACTATCAGCCCTCCTATTTAAGGAAGCATGTTCCAAGAAGTTGTTCTATAAGCAATCAAAACTATAAAGTACACTACCAAGGTGTCTACAAGGTATAATTGCACCATCTGTATCCAGATGTCGGGTAGTTGCTGCGAGTTGAAGAGACTTCAACATAGAATTATGGATTTTATAACAGATTACACGATTAAGAATTATGAGCCAGATGAAGTAAATATTTTCTCAGAGCATAGATTACCGTCTGTCATAAACATCAAGGTCAACACATGGGAGTCAAGAAATTATTTAATTTGCATGGCCAATCATGTCTAGAAATACGATGCAGCAACACTACATGAAGCAAAGTTCTGAAAATAATAACAAGCATCACTTTTGTTTACAATGAACACTGTTTACCTTATTGGCCAGCATGTAAAGACCAACATCCGCATTATATAGAGTAGAGAGCCGTTCCATTTCAGGTATAGGTCTACTATTGATCACATTAGAAGATAAATAAGGCTTGAATATATGAGCATTGGCAAAATCAGCATAATATGAATTGAGAAAACCCTGATCACCTGTGGACATTAGAAAAGAATATATAAGATTATAACTAAGACTCATAAACTAAGACTCAACAAGCTTGAAATAAAAGATAACAAGAGGAAGGAGACCTCCAGTATAAGAAGATAAGGTGTTGACTTTGCTCATCATATCCTCGAAAACATTTTCAGATGGCTCCACAACCATCACTCCGGAATTCAATCTTTCAGAATGTTTGAGGTTTGCACAAAATCTTCCACAATTGAACAGATCATCAATATTCTTCAGCACGATTGTATCAGCATCAAGGTATACAACTAGAGGAACACAAGACAACTCAGAATGGTGAACCCAATTATACTAAACAAAATATGGCAAAAGAAAAAAAAAACTCTAGCGAGTTATAATGCTACTTACTGAAAAGAAATTACTCTAGGTTTCATTTGAAAGAATTATAAAGAGGCGACTGTTTAAGATATTTCTATGTAAATACATAGAAGTTCATCTCTATCTCCACTAAGATAAATCATTCTCTATCTACCAACCCCTAGAATCTACTCGTCCGCCTCGTCGTCATGCAAATGTTTTCTTTTTCTTACTTAAGCAATTTTATTTCATTATTACTGTAGCTTATCCTGTCAATTATCTCCTATCACCTCTATCAAAACCAACTCAATTTATTTTTAACCCACTTATTATATTTTTTTAAATTAACTAAAATTTGACAATTATTAATTCTGATATAAGAAATTTAAATAAATTGTCATTTCTCTTATAAGAGAATGATCTGCAATTAATAAGATAAACTACTGAATCACTAAATTACAAGAATATTTTGCTAAGTTCAATAGCATATATTTTTTATTTACTGGCTATATGTTTAGATTTTATTAACAATGTGGAATACGTGTATCAGTTATGATAGTGTTGAAAAAATAAGTTACCTTTTCTGTACTTTGTCAGGTTGAATATTTTCAATTTGGTGTAGACTCCCCAGAACCTTTTTGGTCGCACTAGATTTGGATTAGCCAGCAGACTAATAGGCTCTACAATCCAACCATCAGCCTAAATGATCATCCAATGCTGGAAGTTAGTACTCAAAACAACAACTCAGTAAAACATAAACATCTTCAGTTACATTAAGCCAAAAGTCCAAAATTTGCGATGAAAGAAATAGACAAAGATGGAGATTTTTAATTAATATACTTCATTTTTTGATATTGTCCAAAGGTGCATGTTGCTTAGCTGTATTGGAAGATAATCCCAATGGTTGAAAAGTGTCTGGCACCAGCTGTCACCTATAGAGCATCTTCAACATGTTGAGCAAATAGCTATTTTATCATCTAGGCATCCTTTAAGAAAATTCTACTATCTGCTTGCGCCTATAAGTTATTCTTTTGACCTAATTTTTCCCCAATGTGGCTAAAGCATTATAATGACATAGGCAAGCCAGACTAACATTTCCATGTACAATATGGCTATCATGGGAAAGTTTACTTTCACTAAAGCACCTATGTCTTATATTTTTATTTGTAATATGAGTGACTTTACACCATAGTACTAAATACTAAAATTCAGCACGAAAACTAGAATTTCTTCCCAAATAACAGTGCCAAAGGAAACTCTAGGGAATCAAGGCGATGATAAGTGGCAAGGGAACGATCATCAAGAAGAAAACAAGGAGAAATGCAAAGGGAAAGGTTTGATATATCCACAATCAAAAAATAAGATACTCACACTACAAAGATCACTGCATGGCAACAATCTATCCCCCTCTAAGAAATGCTAAAATGATAAAAAGTAAGACTCCATCAGCACTAGGTCCTTCAAATCTCGAGACTCCTCCAAGACTCTCTCTCCAAACAGCAAGTGGAATAGTGCTTCAAGACATCAAATTGCCTCAGTTAAGCTCCTAATTTCTTGACAAGTAAAGTAGCTAGATTGTCTGCTTATCGCCATACCCAAAAATTACATCTTCTACAGCAATCCAACCCCAAAAACACTACAAAACCATAGCCATAAAATTTTTATTCCATGTACTTTCAAGGGATGTTAACTATAACAAAACTACTTCAACCAAGTAAAGAAAAAAAAACACAAACAAACATTTGACTGAGCTGCAATTACTTTGCTTGAAAGATTTCGAGTCATGTTGTTTGCTGAATTCACAATAATAACCGCGAACTTCTTGTAAAATCTAATGCATCGGGTGATGCCACGTGACAACCAATGCTCAAGAACTCTAAACAAAAAAATCAAAATCAACAAATATAACAAAAGATAC
Organism: Phoenix dactylifera; assembly: GCF_051530095.1. NCBI lineage: Eukaryota > Viridiplantae > Streptophyta > Magnoliopsida > Arecales > Arecaceae > Phoenix > Phoenix dactylifera. The sequence continues at coordinate 32,588,184 of NC_143199.1, forward strand.
TCTTTCTAATTCAAAATTCTTATGTTGCAAAACATAAGCTATGAAATTCTGATTTGAAGGCAATCAAGAAACTTGAAACCCAATTTCAAGCACTGATATATTAAATGATGAAAAGAAACTGCCTAACCCTAAAGTTTGAATTTTTTGGAGCAAGAACGCAATCAATACCTGGAGCAACTTCTTGGCATAGTCCGAGACGCCATCTGAGACCAGAACAACCATATCCTTGGTGGATCTCGTGTCCCGGATCGACTTCCCAAGAACTCGGACCCCAAGGAGGAACTCATCCCCATACAGAAGGGTCACGTAGGCCTCGTCCGTCTTCGCCCAGCAACTGCCAGCCATCAACGCCGCCACAAGGACCGCCAAGAAGCCTAGCTTCAAAGCCGACGGCCCCATCCTGAGAGATCAAAACGAACAGTATCCATAAAACCAGCGAAAACGAACAAGAAACCAGATTTAGAAAGAGCCAGCTAAGATCACCTCGAAAGATCGGCAAGAGAGATGGGGATCCGGTCGAGGATCGTCCTAAACCCTAAAGAGAATTCGGAGAGACTCTGCTCACCTCTTCCGCCCTCGAGAAGATCTAAAGGGAGACGCGGATAGAGAGAGGGAGGAAAACCGCCCTCTCTTCCAGCCTTTCAGATATCCTGCGCGCCGGCTTCTCCTACGACTCAAAACTTTCTATCGCAAATTTATTGAAGCATATGCCGACTGGACGGAGACTTCTTCCTCGTCCGAACCAGCGTTGAACACAAGTTCGAACCGACTTGTAGCTGGCACGAACATTGCACGTGAGAGGATGGATGCAAAAATAATCAACTTGCCGTTGCTTTGTTGTTCGTGCGAACCAGGGGACAATCTGGCCCACTTTATCATGCCCGTATTAGCAGTACAGCGGTGCCGAAGGGGACGGCCTGATACTCGAAGAAAAGTAAAGGAAGACAAGTATGGTAGCAGAATAAGCATGCGTGTCATGGTGCCGTTCTTCCGCCAGTTTTTTTTTTTTTTTTTTTTTTTTTTTTTTTTTTTTTTTTTTTGCTTAAAACGGGTTCTTCAAACAACGCGTGTCCGAATACACCCAAGAACATCAAAATACAAAATCTCGCGTAGTGCCGATGGCAGCTCCCGCTCTCCTGCCCACAGGGCGTATCCCGATTGGTGTGCTGCATATGCAGCTACCCAGTCAGCCGCCCCGTTGGCCTCCCTGAATACATGCTTAGCCTCAAAGGCCACAACATCCCTCACCATCATCCTAATATCCCGGATCAGAGGATGGTCAATGCTCTCCCGCCGAATCCACCCAATGACAGTGGATGAGTCGCCCTCTAAGATGATCGAGCTAGCCCGCAATACCCGCCGCGCATGGCAAAGGCCGGCCCAGGCAGCTCGCAACTCCGCCGCTGGCACTGATATGTCAAATAGCCGGCAACCGCCCGCTGCCACTACCCTAGAGTGAGGGTCACGTATGACAAAGCCGGCACCGCCTCGTGTACCACTGTCTAGTACTGAGCCATCAAAATTGACCTTGAGGAAACTCGGGGGTGGGGGCTCCCAGGTGAAGAACACCGTCCGAAGAACTGCCGGAGCAGAGAAGGAACCCCAGGTGTCCCGAGCTATCAAGGTCGTATCTGAAGGGCTGGTAGGTCTGAACTCCATCGCCAGTACACGAGCGGACTCCGCAACAAACCTTGGCGACATCCTACGCTCGCCAAAGGTGCGAGCGTTCCGTGCCAACCAGATCTGGTGGGCGGTGCAAATCGCTCGGGTAGCCTCATGACATGTCCGGGGACTAGCCAGCCACTTTAATGGCAGGTCGTCGTTGCTTGAACACCAAGAAACCGGAATAATATATTGCTGTTGATAGCTATTCATTTTCTAGCAGCAACGACCGTTATCTTCTATTAAGCTGTATGATCGAAATATTTTTAAAAAATATTTAAAAGAGATTATGAATTGGATCTTCGTATTCCTTTTGGATACCCACTCAAAATGATCATACATCCCTCTATTTAGCAGCCAATAATTCTTGGTTTAAATCTTGGATGGTGAACTCCAATTATTTGGCGTGGTGATTAGAGTGGCTGGCTCTCCCTCCCTTGCTATCGCAGAAAAATTAAGATGGCGAGGACCGTGTTTCTTGGTGCTCTGGTTCGGCAAAATTTAACTCCCGTAATTAACATACAATGGCACCTAGCTCTCACACAATCATCAATTCTTTTCTCTTGAGCCAATTGAGACAGAAATCCACCAACAAATTCAATCCCCTGCAAACAACATGTGCATAACTAAAGATTAGAAAGCTAGATTCTTTAGAGGAAAAACTGCATGACAGAATGATGCAGATCATAATACACAAAATTTTATGCAAACTTCATCCCGTCTCCACCTCCATTATTCCCATCTTCCAAAAGCAAGAGTCCTATAAAGACTAACATAAAAATCCATACCATCCTCTTCAATTAATATCAATGTTGCGTGAGATAAACATTTGGCTTGGAGAATAAGGGTGAAAGAGAAGAGAGTCACAAAAGACCTGAATTAATGCTCCAGTTTTCTGAATTCTTAAGATGTTCGGATTAATAGCAATTTGCTGCTGACAAGTTGGTAAAGGACCAGTTCATCAATCAAAGAAGAAATGCCCATTATGCAAAAGGGAAGCGGCTGTTGTCTTAACCACATAAAGGTGCCACTTGAAGTAATATGAACTGACCATCAATGCCTTGCGGCTCCTTAAACTCGTCCAGAGTGAAAATAAATAACATTTGTTGTTGTATATTTGAATCGAAATATAACAACTTAGTTTGGCAGAAGAATCCTAGGCATCAGGGGAGATAATTCAAGATGAAGTCTTCAGATATTTATATAAATTCTACAGAAAAAATCATCCATCACCATTTTAACTCCTTAATATTCTGACGACTAGATGGACTTTGGAGGTCAAAGGATTCTAATTCCTAGCACTCATTAGATGAACTATATTAAATTACTCACTTAGTTCTCTTGCATAATTTCTAGATACTTGCACTACTACCTCTATGTGTGTTCATACTTGTTATTACCTAACTAGCTAATCCAAACAGCGTTGCCTCAGATTGTATCACAAAATCGTTGCCTTCAGATTGAATTTTAAGAGATAAAATGTTTTAATAATAATAATAATAATAACGCACATGATCAAGTGCCTTTTACCTTAACCATTCTTGTCTTTCTATTCTTAAAAGGCTATAGGTTTGCATCCGTGCTTACTCATGGAAAATTTTGTTGGATCAGTAAGTGCCGAGGAGGAAAATAATTGAATAGAAAAAAATGCAAGATCCAATCTAAGCTTGTGCTCGGATCAGCTTATTCATTAACAAAAAGGGACTGATGTTGACTTTGATGACAATTGGAAATCTTAAAATTTTATAAATAGGACTCAAAAGTCAAGAACAAAAACTAAAGTGAGAGAGAACATTGGTTCTCAAAAACACACGAAAACTCACTGGCCATCAAAATTAGAGTAAAGAAGTCTAAGTGCTAGGTATGGATTTAAGATGTAAAGCCCCAATAAAGCATTCCATTTGCACCAAGAACTGACCTTAAAAATAAAACAACAAAGAAAAACTATGAACAGCCAGATTTCTTTAAGAACCCTTGATAAAAAGCCTCCATTTTAGAAGAGAAAATGAATATCGTGATTCATATGGATATAAGACCCCCATCAAGTTTGCAAAGACATTAGAGTTTAAAAATCTTGCACGCAAAAAACTTTGATTTGCATAGGGTGAAAGCTGAAAATAGCACATTTGAGCTCTTGAAATCATGCACGATACTTAATCTTCATATTTTGGAAAAGGAGCCACTTTAAGAGTATGTGATGCACATGTCATGGACTTACCTAATGTATACTTAAGCCAATATATGTCAAAAGATGACAAAAAAACAAAGATAATTGGTAGTAAGTTTGGACTACTATAGATTAAGAGACAATTTTAAAGATCTAATTAAATAAAGTTGGTACGAACAAAATATATATAGAGTTGGAAGGACTTGATGTCAAGATGGATCAAAGATCTCGAACAATACCAAAATGAGTGGAGATTTTATCTAATCAAGAAGCGTACTGTAAAGAATATTCTTTTTTTCCTTATTTGTAAGACTCTTTACCTTCTTAGCAATAAATTAATACGAGCATATTTATAGCTAGGTTTAAGAGATCCCATAAGCATACATAAGTGCTTCCTAGTTTTTGTAAAAAGTATATTGAATTGATTGAAATTTCAAGTTATATTCTCCATTGTTTTGTGAGAGTTCTTTCTTTTTGCTCCTTCCTCCTATCTTCTACTTTATTGTTGTGTGGATTTTCTTTCTCAAGGAGAGATTACTATGTGCACTAGTATATTTGGTTGCAAGTAAAACCATGAACCATAAAAATGAAAACTAAGACTTTTCCATGAAAATGAATAAGTTTTTTAGAAGAATAGTTGTAAAATTTTCCAAATTTATTACTTATGTAGTGGAACAAATAAAAAGAAAACTGGAGTTTAATTTTTAAAAATGGTTTTTAAAGTAGTTTCTTAACATGTATGTCAAAAAGTCAAATGCTAAAGCTAATTTGTTCACTGCAAATCAGTGTGAAAACTGCAAAATCTTGAAGTGTTTTTGGGAACAATGTGATCCGATCAGAATCAACTTTGCCGAGATACTGATTTGCACCATTCAAGAACTAGATTTCTTTTAGGTAAGCTAGAAACTAGATCATCGATAAAAAAAACAAAATAAATAAAAAACCATCGGAGCTCTAGAATCCAAGAAGTAGCGTTAATTTTGACAGGACAATAGATTTAAAGCCTAAAAGATAACATAAAATCGCAACTAAAAAGAAACCAACCGCCGAAAAAAAAGGAAATCAATGAAAGATGTCAAGGATAGGAGGGAGGACAACTGGCAAGTATATTTACTTGTTAACGAATTGCTCACGGACGATGAATGCGATGGCAAAGGTATCGAGATGGGAGAAGATGGATGGATGGTCATGTGAATGGATGGAAAGTGAACCTATTGCAAGTTCTAGCCCTTTTCTCTCTCTCTTTCTCTCTCTTACATGCGCACGCATATGCATACGTGTACAATTGGAAACAAACAAGGCTCATAGCTAAGGTAATAGAAAGAATATTTTTAGTTTGCTATTGATTGTATTGCTACTTCATAAAATCATGCAACATAAATCATGCAACATATGACCACTCATACTTCTAAATTTCAACGGAACCAAATCCTCAAACCTCACCTAGATTAAAAAAAAGTACGGTTTAATAATCTCTGATCGAGGTACTGGGCCGCTCATTTTAAAATTAACACGTGGAGAGAATAACATCTCATCATATGGTGAGGCTATAAATCAATAGTAAGTCCCTAAAGTCATTGTTATACTTAAAATATTCTAGGTATGATGCTAAATAAGATGAGATCAAGATACAATTTAGATTGCACTATCATGTTATTGCCTTAAGTGAACCATGTTGCTTGAATAAGTGACACATGCCTCTAAATTGTATGGTCTTTTAGTAATAATTAATTTTTTGATTTTTAGTAAATATGGGTTATTTAAGTGGCATATATATGTTCTCTAGATACAGGTACCTAGTTGTTAATTAATTTCTTAAATTTTAGTAAATGTGTTGTAATTGTTGGAACCAACACATCCATCACATAGTTGATTGGTGGTTTTATGAGGGGTAGTAGTATTTAGCTTCGTAATTTAGGTTGCATACCATCTATTCCATTATAAATGTAAATATAATGATTGAAAGTTATCGAGGTCACACACATAATGGTTTTGACAAATATGACTTCATATATTATTTAAGGTAGGTTATTACCCACCAGAGCATTCTGATGTACATGGCTTAATGATGTAAGAGACAGCAAACTACAATCACGCTTGCATTTTTGCGAAGGATGCTCATTAAATGACACTTTCTTCTGAATAAAAATTATCTTTCTTCTCAAATTTGATATCTCTCGTCTTACATACATAATCATCTAATTTAATTTTCTAATTAATTATCTTTTGCATGCTGGAGAGTGATATGATTAAGGATTAATTCCTTGACAGATGCTAATCAAATAGGATTTGGTTTAACTTGTGGCCATACTGCAAGCATGATTTGAAGAGTTAAATTGTCAAAGCAACCAAATTACAACTTCTTAAAAATCTCACTTTTTTTGTTTGTGTGTGTTTATTCTTGCTGGAATCTACTATATAATTTTATTTCGAAAATATCCACTACATATTTCAATAATCTAAGCTATAAAGGATTTCACCCATCTGTCCTGCTCAGGTGCCAAAAATCGTGAAGAGCGTCCCTTCCTCCCAACCCCAACCAAATGGGGGGGAGGCAAAAAAAAAAAAAAAAAAAAAAAAGGGAATTTAAAGGCCTGGACAGTAAAGGTGCCTCGAAAGTAGAGAGCATAGTACACAACAGACGGACGGTTGTGATTGGACTTGTTCCAGATCCTAATCTTATAGGCCAGCTGTTCTTTCCTTACTGACGGTCCTTCGTCAGGGGCGTTATGGTCAAACTAAATTTCATGTTAGTCCTCAACGTTATTATACCTCTCCGGTGGAAATACCTCAGATTTCCTTCCTCTCTTTCCAACGCCCTGCCCGCAGTTCCCTCTCCCTTCCCCATACCCCGCGCCCCTTCTCGCCAGCCGCGTCGCCGTAGCCAGGAGCGATGTTTTCTCTCCATCGTAAGAACCCTGATTCCATCCATCTTCTATCCCTCTCCTCGCCAAATTTCTACAGATTTTTCGAGAATTATAATTCTTTGCAGTTTTCTTTTCCTTTCCAATAGTTCGTGGTCGACGTCAGTTATTTCTTTCCTTTTCGATTCCCGTCATTTTTTTTCGTTCTAGGGTTTCGTCCGAAACATGTTCATGTTTTTCTCCATAAAATCTTGGGGAAAGAGAGCAAGAACCGATTCCGGGTTATTGATTTGCCTTCCCCGCAGTCTTTTAGCGTGGATTTTCGCCGTTTGTTTAAGTTTGTCTCAGGGTTTTAGCGGCTAAAGGAGTGGTCGGGAAGGTTTGTCTTTTGCGGAGCTTCGTCATTGCTGCATACGACCTGTCCGACAACTAGGGTTGTTGTCTCCTTGATAGCCGTGGTTTTATCACGGCAACGGCCCTGGAGCTAGTGTAATCACTGCGTTGGTTTTCTTAGAATCTAGTTTGTCGCAGTTCAAGATCACTTCTTTTTCCTCACAATTTGTCGTCCTGGAATTCAAAGCAGTCGTCTAACGGTATTTGATACGCGAGTTTTAGATTATTCTCTTTTCTTGAAATTAAACACGTACATTTCTGAATTTAGGGTTCAGTGTTTTATCTCTGCATACCTTAGTTGATATTATTTTGGTTGACTGGAAGTGGAATGTAGATTTTCGTCTTGCATGTCTTGAATGTATTTCCGAACCAGTACAATTACCAATGTAGTTGAGGGCTTATATTAGTACTGCTTCTGATGAAGGTGATCCATGGTTGGAAAGGAGAGTGAACGTCATATTTCTTTGGATTTTTAAATTGCAGATGGAGAAATAGTTGTTAACCTTTAGAATGGATTAGAAATAAGCTTAAGTATTTTATAGTTATTCGGGTAGAAAAGCTGAATTGCACACATATGGAGATGCATAGCAAATTAACTATGCTCACTGAATTTGAAGGAAAGCCTTCAATTTGTTCTTGATTTAAGTTAGAGTTGACTTTCATTAATGACCATCTGGTTGCATTTATGGCAGGCTTATTGTGATCATACATATCGAAGGGTTGTTCTTTTATTTTGTTTCCCCTAGTTTCCTTTTACTCTTATGAGTTGTGGAGGGCTCACCACTCTGATTTCAATCAACTAACCTTCTATTCTTTCGATTACTATCAACCCATATAATTCTGCAGGTCACTTGGTCAAAACATACTGAAATTATGCTTTGTAGTGCCTTACAAGTGAAAATAGATGGCTAGTGGTACCCGATCAGGACGTCTCAATAAGGATGAAGGCACTAGCAACTCAAAGACGAGGAGTGCTGGGGGAATAGTGAAAGATATGAAAGGGTCCATTGCTTCTGGTTCAACAGCAAATGGCAGCTCAAAATGCAGAAATAATAAAATCAATTCAAAAGATATCAAAAGTCCGACCACCCTGGGCAATGCATCAATGGATTCATCTAATTTGAAAAGGTCTACTAGGGAAACACCTATGAAAAAAATGAGTGCATTTTCTAGCTTGCAAAAATCTGGAAGGCCTAAAAATCAAACTCCAGCTTCTTTAGATAAGAGGAAGTTGGAAGGAACTGAGAAGAAAAGGCCACAAAGTCCTTTGAGAAGGTCAGAGAGAATTGAGAAGTACAGTGCTTCAAGTTCATCTGGTTCAAAGATGTCCAACAAAAGCTCAAGTCCACTGACGGAGAAGAAGAAAGTGAAGGAAGTGAATAATGAAGAAAACTTAGGGGAATCAGTCACCAAAGAAGAGAGAAAAGACAAGAAACTTGATGTTAAGAGTGATGGATTATTGAAAAAGAGAAAGAGATTGGATGCACGCAGTTACAGGGCATTACTTAAGCCACAGGTGAAGAAACCCAGAAGTTCAGGTAATACTTAAACAGTTCAACTAAGTTTCTTTATTGTTATTTATGCCTATTCATTCAATTTTGAAACAAAACATTGTCATGTAGAAAACCTTTGCATGAAGCAGTATATGGTTCTCTTTATATCTGCATGATGCTTACTTTTGTTGTAAAAAATAAAGTAACTTTGTCTTCTAGCTATGCTTGTTCTGGCATCCTGCTTGATTTTACTTGCAAATTCATGCATTCTAATTTTTTTCTGTTGCTGATTTTGGACTTTTAGATGCTACCGCAATGCACCAGAAAGATGACACATCACACGGAGATAAAATTGATTCTGGGGCTTGTGATTCTATGGAGTTGAAAAAAGATGGACATGGATGCAGTGAAAGAAAGGAAGAGGAGCTTAGGTGGAAATGTTCCGATGAAAAATTTGAAGAAGCTGTGGAGGGCTCTAGTTCTGACTCAAAAGATCTTGCTGAGTTGACATTGGGAACTGTGGGAAACAGAAAGACACCTAGTTCTAGCATGAAACATGAATTTATTGAAACTAATGAGCCTAGAACTGAAGATGGTTGGTCACAATCAAAGTGCGGTGGTATTTTGTTACAATCTTCTCCAGTTGGGAGCACTGCCAAAGAGAATAGTGGTGGTGATGTTCGAAGAGAGAACAATGTTGAAGGCGACAGAATTAATGCATGTGGATTTGATAGAGAGGAGCTCGGAACTGCAGAACTGGTAGAGTCTTCCTCTGAAGATAAGGCCCTTGCTGGTGATCTTTATCCAGAAAGTGGGCCCATTTCAGTAAGACCATCAAATAAACAAATCCTTATTCTGGAAACTTCCACAGCAGATGCCATGTCCTCCTCTCCTTCCATGACTGAAAAGAAAAATTTGGAGCGATGCACAGTGTGCTCTAAACTTCAAAGGTGTGCTTTCATTTTTCTCGCTTCTCCCTTCATAATGTTGACTTCAGATTCTCCTTATTTTTCAAGGTAGTGTTTGTTTTATTTGGTTCTCCTCTTGATTCTTTATATCCAATGGTGGTGCCAAATATCTGATGGAAGCAATTATTTCCTGGAAATATTGTTCCCTTAGGGTGTGTGAGCAACTTGGAATTGAATCATTTAGTTCTACCCTGCTAGCCCTTTGGTTGGTATGGCTGTGAAATGTGAATAGACATTCTTGAAGTAAAAACAAAACCCAGCATGTCCTACAAAGCAGGACTAGTGATGTGTGCCGCCATGGTAGCCAGATTTTCAATGCTCTGCTCTTGTTGTTCTTCCTGTTGCTCAAACAAGTTTCATTTGTTATTCTATAAGACAAGATCACAAGAATTTATGGCTTCTGTGAAAAAATATGAGTTTTTTTTTTAAATACCTTGTTGGAGAAGGGGCGAGCTAATTCCTCCATTTTACCTTAGAGAAAGGTTGGAAAGACACTAATGTGCTATCTTTTAAAGGGATAAAAGTGAATAATACTAACTAATTCTAGCTTTCTATTCTAGTGAGGTTTATGGAACAGAATAAGACTGTAGGCCATTGGCATGTTTCTCTTTTTGGGGTCGTAGAAAGTGTTTCCCCTATGCCTTGCTGAATGTAGACTCTACCTTTTTATCTCAAGAACAACTTTTTTGACTACAGCACTTAATGTTCTCAACCATGTTTTGCTGAGAAATAAGTTTGATTCAGTTACAGCTTACTATTCAAAACAAATGTCTGATCTTGTTTATAGAGTGTTTTTCTTACCGCAAATTATCAATTTCTTGCTCTCATTTCTTTTTTTTTATTTTGATGGCAAATACATCTCAGACTCTTTTTCTCCATAAAAAGATATGATAGAATGTGTCACATGAAAGATGATAGGGAATGAATTGCTTAAGCATCTTGGAGGTCACCTAAAAGTCTAGTCAGGTTTTTATACGTAGCGGGAAGTTCCTTTTCCTCAAGTGGCTAGTTGGCTAAAAGTGACTTAAGATGCTTTCTAAATAATTTAGAGTGCTTGGGCAAAATTAATTACCATAATATGTGCCTATGAAAATCTTCTAAATCTATGAACAGATAAACGTAGTATATGAGGTTTATATCAAATGACATATAATCTTATTTTAACTTATTTTGAATTTACTTATTTTAATTTATATTTTTCTATTTCTAAATAAGTGTTATACATTTTTATTTTTAATAATCTTTTAACATTTATTTCTAAGCTTGCAAATTGCACAAAGTGCACATAATATGCTGAAAGGTCCAAAGTCCAAACAGTACAAATACTCTAAAATGTACTTAATGCATCTTCTTGGCTTGTTTTGATTCTATTTATACTTCCATTTTTTTTGTCATTTTCTTTTTGTCATTTTCTTGACTTGTAAATGAACTGAAATCACTGAAACCGCCAAATTTGAATTTCATTTGGCCTGCCTTAAACCATCCTGAATTTTGAACCTTGAGAGATATATTCTTTATATGCTCCACTGAGAGTGTGGACATGCTTTTAAGTGGTAAAATATATTTGATGTGCCAAATGATTTTGTTCCCAAAGATCTTTATACAAGTCTGTAACTTTTGATTTTCATGGATGAATTCGTGCATATGAGATCAGAATTCTTATTATTTATATGCCAGTGTTTCGGGCAGGGTGCAAGACTCTGAAGATCAGGAATTATGTTCATGTAAACACACAACAGAACATGAGGTATGCTCTTTTTTCTCTTATAGCTGCTTGTAATCCTTTTATCATAATCTTTTTGTTTTGTTTTTATTTAAGTAGTGCAGCAAGAAGGTAGGTGGTAAGCATGCATATTAAGCTAACTAATTTTTAACAACAGTCCTTTCTTGTAGTCTTCATATTATAATGTGTTGGAAGTCTGGACTAAAATTTGGGAGTATATAGATTCTTATAGTCATAACCTGCTACAATGTTCCATCACCATACTGTTTTTATTCTGTGAGTTTTTCTGGTATTGTTCCCCCCTCTTATCTTGTTCTTGGATCTTTCAATTTGGAAGTGCATTACTACTGTATAATATGTACCACCTTGTTCATTTGCCTCACTTTGGTCACTTGTTTTCTTTGATCCTGTTCTTTGATCTTTGAAATTGGTAGGGCATTGCTGCTGTGCAATATTTTGCACCTTGTTCGTTTGCCTTATGCTTCTGCTCTCTTTCATTTCATCTTAGAAAAATGTAATAGTTGTTTGTCAGCAAAGTCATCTCTAACTCTTGGCTTAACATGTTGGTCAGACTTTGCAATTTGTAATATGAATCAAGGATCGCCGAACCGGGCCGTACTCGGTTTAGGCCGAATAGAGCCGACTCGGTCACAGATCGGGTCGTATAGATAGCCGTCCGGTTTGACTCGGACTCGGTGCGAACCGGGGGCTAACGACAATAATTATGCTGATGGTTTGGCTATCTACGAGAAGCATTGCCACTCGACCCGATTTTAGATATTATTATGTATGTTTGTTGGACTTTAAAAGTATGTAATTGATTGTATCTTGATTTGAAGACATTTTATATTATTTCTTTTATAATTTGTATCATTTTTAAGTAATAAGATGCATCATCTAACTTAAATCGGGATCATAGAAACATCAGAAAACATCAAGAAAACATTAAAAAAATATTTGAAAAGAGAGAACTCCCTCCGCCCCCCCCCCAAAAAAAGGGCGTGCCCGTGCGTGAACCGGTACGCCCAACCGGCTCGGTACCGGTTCGGACCCTAGTATCGAACCGTACTGGTCGCCGACTGGTACAACTTTCGGTACCGGTTCGGTGATCCTTGGTATTAATTAATATCCTTTGGTTTTGTCGGCTGAAATATTTATGGTATGCTTATTTTCTCTTTCTGCAGGAAGTCTTAGAGACGGTTGTTGTGTTGGAAAATCCACACAAAGATGAGACTGTTGCTGGGTGCCGTCAAGGGGTTGAAGCTAAAGGAAATTCAGTGCTAGAAACTACAGAACAATTTTCTGGATCTACAATGTACGGTGTACCTTGTATCTATGTTTACACTTTATTTTCATGGTTATGTAGCTCTGCTGAATGTATGGCACCCAGGCATTGTGTACTTGTACAATTTATCCTAACATTGTTTTTATTTTTGAAGGCAAAGCTTCATACCATCAGCTGATACTATAAATGTCACCGTTCCTATGGATGGGGTAACTAAATTTTTGTTTCACCAGAAGTTACTTTCATCTAATTTTCTTATTGTAGTAGTTTCTTTTCTTTTCTTTTTTTTTTTTTTTTGAAGTGTGCTATCTGCAAATTGATGTTGCCTTCTTTTCTTTAATTACTTGCATTAGGATAGGGGAAGACTTGAAGTCAGTGACTGCATAGGTGTTCCAAATGAGCAACTTAGCTCAACTTACTTGAAGGAATCCTCAATGGAAATTCAAACAGAAAGTGATGCCAATGCCTGCATCATCTGCAAGCATCCTGGACTGCTTTTGTGAGTGACCTTGTTTGCTATCTGTTTTTGGTTTTGATGTCAGTGTACATGCTAGCTCTCGTCTAAAAAGCATAAATACATAACTCTTAAAATCATAAATATGTGGTCTTTGTCATCCTATCATGGGTTTGCTTGATATATATATTTTTAAAGATAATGTTTCATTTACAAAAGGGTAATCTTTTTTTAATAAATTATTGATTGTAAGAAGTGAACTTCATATTTCTGATTGTCGATAACCATGGTGCCTTGTTCACCTTAAGAATAAATTGATTTTGTGATGTTAATGTACTATTTTTGTTGCATCCATATTTTATGTATTTGGTATCTGTCATATTTAGATTCTTTAATCTTCTGATAAAATTTACTGAATTTACGAAATGTGATCTTGACTTTGAGAATTGTTTGTGCTCCTGGCAGTTGCCAGAGATGTTCGCATGACAGAAACTTTTTAGACTATAACTGCAAAGTTTGACATTTTGATCCTAGACTGTTGAAGAACAACTACTATTGATCCAGTTGAGCCAATATCAGGGAGGGAAAGAAGGAGAAAATGCTTGATCGATACAAAACTTTTTCTTCTTTTTCTCTGAAAAAATGCAATACCTTATATAAACCTCATCAAGAAAATGGAGGGAAGGCATAATATGAAATGGATAGAAATTGCGCGGAAGGATTTGGTAAGACCAGTGTATGTTCTCCTTACTGGGAATAGATCATAATATGAAATGGATAGAAATTGCATTCATGAAGCCAATGCTAAATAATTGAGTAATGATTGATGATTATGATTTATGTTTATGGTTAGTGACCATATTAGATTCTATAAGTCCCTTCCAGTGCCGTTTATTTTACTGCTGTTGATTCAGTTTTTGAACTCCTATATTACATGCTAGTTTAAGTTCACATTGTCTGAAATAAGAAAGGATATTGGGATGCCTCTGTGGCTCTGTGTGTGTGTGTTTTGTGTGTTTTCCTTTGTTACATGGTACCTTAATTTCTCTTTTATGTAACTAAGAAATGGTAAATTATCTGTGTAATCTTAGATGTTGTGATGGGAAAGGCTGCAAAAGAAGCTACCATCTTTCTTGTCTGGATCCACCTCTGCAAAGTATTCCTCCTGGCCTTTGGCTTTGTATATGTTGCGTGAAAAAAAAGATAGAGTTTGGGGTACACTCGGTATCTAAAGGGATCGAATCCATTTGGGATGTTAAAGAGGGTGAGAATGATTATCAATCAAATTTTGAGACTTGCAAATTGATTTTCTGTTGAATTGAATTAATAATGTCAATCTTGCTAATATTGCACATGTGCTATGGTTCTAGGAATGCAGAATGGCAAGGTTTATCTTGTCAAGTATGAAGGTGTTTCCCATGTCCATAACCATTGGATTCCGGAAAGCCAGATGCTTCTTGAAGCTCCTACACTTGTATCTAAATTTCATAGGAGATATCAGAAAGAGAAGGTTCCCTATGGATATTTAATATGTCATCATGGACAATTTTGCCACTCCATTTTCTTATTAACACTTTGTAAACTATAAGCTGCATATTTTTTGCTAATTATCTTTCTTGTTTAATTTAATGTTTTCCAGGTCATAAGATGGAAGCAAGAATGGACTGAGCCTCACAGGTTGTTGCAGAAAAGGTTGCTGATGCCCCTGAAATTAGCTGATGAGTTTTTTTGTGGGCTTGGTAATAATATTTCATATTGTTATCATGAGTGGTTTGTGAAATGGAAAGGTCTTGATTATGAGCATGCTACATGGGAGTTTGAAAACTCACCATTTTTATGCTCATCTGATGGGAAGATGCTTATAAAAGATTATGAGACTCGGCGCGAGGAGGCAAAGAAAGCCTCTGATCCTTCAAGAATTGAGAAGGTAGGTTTGATAAGATTGATTTTTCCTCAAAGAGGCTTGCTTTAATTGTTAGTTTCACCTTTCTAGCATCACTGTTTACTGACAACATGAAGCTTGAATGCATTTTTTTTACATGTTTTGTTTTTCTTGACATGTCTATTCTAGCATGTAGTTTTGGATGGTTGTTTGTTAGAATTCATAAGCTAAGTTGCTAACTTCTAATGATCACTGTGTTGGGAGCTGAATTATTCCTTGAAGCAGCAATCACGCTGTTGTACTCAGTTTACTCTTTATTATAAACTATGTGCCATAATAAGTGAAGACTGAAAAATTTTATTGAGTATAAATTGTCAGGGGTAGGAATATTTTCATAAAAACAGGCTTAAACTTTCAAGTCTGAGGTGCACCGGGCCAGGCTCGGGCCTGGATTTTTTGTATTGATATGGGACCCCAACTTGGCCCAAACCTGGCGACCAAGCAGATGCTCAAGTCTACTGTAAGGAGAGATTTTAGTAGTGTTATCCCCGGATAATGATTCTAACTTCTCAACTCTTGACCACAAACTTTCTGTTGTGCGACATTTGCTCTACCATCCAGTCTCCTCAGCATTTTCTGGTCTCTCATGCCTTTCGAGAGGGGGAACCAGCCAGTGGACTTGCTGGCTTGTAATGGGTTCTGGGGGAATAGCCTTCTGTGGAGGAGGGGCCTCACTCTTGTCTTTATCTTCTCTTGTAACTGCTGATTGCTCCGGTTCTTCTTTCTTTACATTTTGAGGCCCGCGATTCTCCTTTCTACCAAAAAAAGGACTTTAGGAGTCTTCTCAGGATTCCAATATCACCTCTCTCTCTCTCTGATGTTACTTGGAAACTATCAGATGCATGGTCTGCCGTACCGATCGGTACGGGTCGGTACGTATCGGTACCGGACGGAATCGGTACGGTACAACTATATTTTTCGGTTTTAACTATTCGCAACTCGTACCGGTCGCTACCGGCCGTACTGACCCGCTACCGGCCGGCTCGTACCGACCTCAATTTTTTTTTTGGCTTTTGGCCCGAACCAGCCGAACCGGTACAATACCGGTTCGGTATGGTACCGTACCGGTACCGGTGCCCATCGGTACGTCGGTATGGTCAGTACAGCGGACCTTGATTCAGATGTATTGGAGGTTCAGGCTGATTAGTTCTTTTTTGTTGTCAAACTTATGTTGAAAGAGTCTAGGGTCATGATGGGCAAGCTAAGAGTCCTTTTAGGTGAATGGTGTTGTTGAAGTAGGGGTTCATGTAGAGTGATGAATGTTGAAGAATTTTGAACCATGCATTTTTTGGAAGAGGAGAACCAAGTTGGGTTGTTCTTCCTCTTCTCTCTTCTTTCCTCTCTCTATATCTTCTTTTTGCTGCTTGTACTCTTTTAACTGTTCCTTTTCTTTTTTATTCACTATTCTTTCTTCTCTACTGTCAAATGATTGAGCTTAATCTGATGAGATTTGAATAAACCTTTGCATGGTTGTTCTTCCCACTTCTCTTATTTTGTCCTTTCATTTCTTTAAATTGTTCTTTCTTTTCTACTATTACATATTTGAACTTGAACTGATTTTATATATGGAAAATTCTGAATCCTTTTTCATGCAACTTTGATTTCTCAAGACTACTTGAAACCAATAGCCTGCAATTCATCATTACTTTAATAATCAGTTAGTAGTCTATTTAGATCTGCATTTAAAATATTCATTTCTGAGAAAAACTGTCAACGTTACCTGAATTTTGACATTGAGTCAACTTTGAACCTACTTGGTTAGGCAAAAACCTTTAGAATCCCTTTACAGAACTCTTCTCTAACCTCTGATCCTAGGACTGTTTAATATGTCTTCTGTCTCTTGCAATATCTGGAATAACACCTCCATTGCAGTTCTGAAAAATTGGCCTTGATATCAACTTGAGCTTAACATCCTGGGCTTTCCTAATCCTTTAGGTTCACCATTGCATGCATACAGAAGCCTCCTGTCATCCTTCCATCAATGAGATGCTCTTAGACTGGGTTGTGATTGTTGAGACCAAATGTGGGGCATGTGACTATGGTGGTTCCACTTTATATATAAGTGTGTTCCGCATGCTCAAAAGCATGTGTCTGACCAATATTAGAAGAAACAGATGTTTAAATGTACAGTATTTTGTAGTCTATTGTTGTATTTATAAGGCAATTTATATAGAAGGCAAGTTTTGTAGTTTATTGTTGATAATGGCAATTTGGTAATATAGGTTATGAGAGAATGTGGAAAGGACTTTCACTCTATTTTTTAGATGACCACAAGAGACTTTTTTTGAGTTACCGGCATTTTAACATTTCTGTCATTCTCTATATTTTCGAAATTTTGTGTGATATGGTCATCAAATTAGCTACTAATATCTTTTTTTTTTTTTGACTTTAATTTACACTAAAATCCGGTTTAATATGCTTGAGTTGACACCTGCAAATTTCATATATGGAATGCTGAGCCTCGGCAGTGCTAGGCCTTCACTGATCCATTTTTTCGGTGCACCAGCTAATAGACAGACTTTGAGAATTCACTGTAGGGAACCAACCCCACACCCCCTTGTGTTAATCTGTGGATCTATGGGCCTGATGCAGTTCTTGGGGGTCTTAGGTAAAACAAAGAAGATGGGCGGTGCTTCTTTCAGCTTATGAATTCCGATTCAGGATATTACTTTGTCCTATTGTGGAGTTGCTAGAAAGTTTGTCTAAGGGTTGTTATGCAAAAGGTAATTGGAGGCATGTTTGATGTTCTCAGAGGAAGATGAGCAGTAGGTGATTTTTGACTGTTAGTTTCACTAGGATCTGATTGCATTTTTGTGTTATTTTAATTTTTTTAGATCTCTAAGAATCTTTTTAGAATATGTGCTTGTGCGGCTATCAACAAGAATTGGTTTTATTTTTTCTAACAAAAATTCTCTTTCTTCTTTTTTTAGTTGATTTTTAATATGGTTGTTAGCAATTTGCATTATGTGGCTAGCCACTTTTATTTGATTAGTTCCTGATTGCTATTTATAAGTTTGTAGGATTATTTTTTACAGGGATCTCTTGGAGTACCAATCCATTCCTTTGGTTTTTAAAACCTGTAGTACTTTCAGACTAGGCATCAAAGCAGGCTCTCAAGACTGAAATAGTGAGATATCTTTCTGTTGGGTGAAGTCCTTTTGCACTTTATTTCTTCCTTCTCACTTCCTTGATTATAAAAGATCTTAAAGCAGATCTCAGTTCCAATCCTTTTTCCAGATTTTCTCAAATTCTACTGATTCATCCTAAAGCTCCAAGAAACTTCATTCTTTATGTTAAGTTCTCCTTTTCTTAATTCCATGATGCCATATATCCCTAAATTTGAGCCTTTTCACTTCAATTCCAGATATATTTTCGGTTCAAAGTAACTATAATCATGTTTTTTCCAAAACAACTACCATCAACACCCATCATGCCTTGACCCAGCTACTTAGAGTCGGGTTTCTGAATGCTCATTTGTCAACCTTTACTATTAAAGGATACAAATGGTGTTATTTCAATCTTTTTTGTTCAAAATATGTTCATGTGTGTTTTAGTGGGTTGACATGAGGCTGAATGCTGGCAACAAAACTTGCCCAATCCTTTCCTTGGTACCTTCTCCACTTTGGGCTGTTCTGTAGCGCACCTCATATTTGATGAAAAAAGGTGTGTATGATGATGTTTTAAATACAGATTTGGACCCTAAACCCTTTGATCAAAAGTTCATCCTTTTCAAACAGTAAAGTTGCAGCACTAGCTTAGGCTGAGTCTATTAGGTTATTATATATCTGGAATGGCCTGGTCTTATCAAAACGTGAATTTATCTGCATAACATCACCAGGTTGGAGATTAATGGATACCATTATATTGTTTACTTTTGGCCTTGTGATGCTTTCTTTCAACCTTAAGCACTTCGTATAAAATGCTGAAATATTGGCATGTATACTTGCATGAGTTGCATCATTGGATTTTATGTTGATAATGTACTCTTGGCAAAAAAAAATCATCCGCAACTTCTCCTTGTTGTCTGGAACTTTCATTTTTTTTAAAAATTCTTACGTTTTGATATTGTTTGCTTTGATAGTCTAATCATTTTCACATGTTTGGTTTATATATTTTTTTTAATAGAAAATGTTGCTTAATCCCTCTATCTTATGCTAAGGTATTTTATCCTTCTTTATTGATGCTGTCTAGAAATGATCTATCTTGAGCTTTTCCTTGTTGAAATGATATTTTGTTATAGTGGACTAATCTATGTGGTTCCAGAAGATATAAACTATGTATCATTTTCCAGGCTTTACAGGTGAAGAAAAATCCTTTCTATAAATTGCCCAGGCTGCCTGATGGGTGCCCACCTGGACTTGATAATGATCATTTAAATTCTGTTAACCGGCTTTGTGAGTTTTGGCACAAGTCTCAAAATGCTGTTTTCATTGATGATCAGGTAGGTTTGCTAAATTAACAGTCAAGATCTTGTTTTTCTGTAACAGAAGTTTTGTAAACTACTTATGACATGAAGTTTCTACATTATTATGTTATTGAAAAGTGCCTTTTCCCTCTGGATGTGTTTTACAAAATATTTGTGTGTATTATATGCATGCATGCATGTGTCATAGTTCTCTAGTGGATATTTTAATTGAGATTTGTTTATTTTGGTATAGATGTACTAAATACCCTTCTTGGTGCTAAATGCCCAACTTCATGAGATCTTTCAAGATTGCTCGCAAATGTTGTAGACTAAAATCATGCAATAAGTGACATTTTGAAGAATATTTTCAAGAATGCAATCATGAAAAAATTATGAGAAAGTAGGTTGTGCATAAATAACTATTTTGATCACTTGACTGTATTTAAATAAGTAGTATTCTTTTTTGATGCCATACCTTTTTTTTTCCAGTGGGTTGGATTCACTACTAGTGCAGCCTTGAGCTCACCCACCCTTGCAAGTGAGCATGCCAAACATATATTTACCCTGTGGTTATGATATGTGCCAAGAATTGAAGTCATGAAAACTAAAGAATTTTGTTTGCCTAAGCATCATGTTTTTAGTAAAGTGTAAATTATTAGCATAAACAACAAACTTATCCTATCAATTTGTTTTTAACTTATTGATCTTACATCTTGCTTAACTATTGTTTTGAGGCTAAGGCTCATAATATTGGATTTTTTTTTTGTTAACTTCTTACCATGTCTTGCCATGTCCATCTATACGATCTGTGTTCCTTGCTTCATTAGGACTGTCTATATAGTTATCCTCTTTAGCATGGTTCACCTACCGGCCTGAACTGGGTGGTACGAGATGTATTGTACAATACCGGTTCGGTACAGGAGGTGCACCGACATTTGTTATGTCGAAAAAGATTCTATATCGTACCGTACCGACACAGTACTAGTGTGGCATTGGTATGGGATCCGCTATCAAGACGACGAACCTTGCTCTCCAATTCTTCTGAATTATTAGATATACTCTCTACTAGTTTGAACATACGGATGTTTCACTCTCATCATAGTTTCATAGCTCATAACCTTGACCATGACCTTATCGTATGGCCTAGCTCAACTATTTGGGATTGACATTACGGATCCTTGCTTGACCAACAAGGTTCACCAAACTGGTACCAAGGCTTGTATCGGCCAATGAGTGGTTCGTTTTGGTACCGGTCTATATCATATTGTGTTGGAGCTTATCGAAGTAGGAAGAGGGAGGGCAGGAGGGAGGAAGAGAGAGAGAGAGAGAGGGAGGGACAGAGGGAGGGGGGAGATAAAGAGAGGCCAAACTGCTTCCAGAGCTCCGGCTCCTGCGACGGGGATCGAGAGAGAGGGAGAGAGATAGGATGAGCGAGAGAGGCCGAACTGCTTTGATCTATCACGGGGGAGCTTCGAGAGCTTTGGATCCAATGATGGGGACCGAGAGAGAGAGAGAGACTTATCTGGTCGGGGTCGTCGTCATCGACTCAATGGGGATGGAGGGCTCCAGGGATTAGGGCTTCAAAGAGACCCAAGAAATGGGATTAGGGTTCCAATGTGGGAGGGCCTTTATATTTCGAACCTACCAGTTTAACGTGTTGGTAACCAATTGGTGCAGTTTGGTGTGCTTCGAAAGGATGGATCGCATGCCGTTCTTTGATCCAACAAAACTATGCCAGAAAAAGAGGATATAAAGATTGACCGGTACAAAAATCATCTCCATCAATCTACTCTCATTAAGGAGATGGTGAAATAAAGAAAAAAAATGGGGAGGAGAGAGAATACATGCATTGAAATTCTTTCTGTTGGAGGTTCAAGAATTTATGATGGGATGGACATCTAAGGCTAAGGAAGAATTCAAGGAAGTCCATTACTTAGAAGTGGTGATCTCATCTTGTCTTGCTTGCTGGGTGAGAGGAAGCTTTTGGACCACCTTTTTAAGCCAGATAGCGAGTGATCACTCAGCAGTGATACTGCCGGCTAGGAATAAGTACCTATTCCTTACGGGAATTGAACCCATGTCTTTGACATGAAATGACGATGTCCTAATCACTAGATGAAAGGGACCAAAAAGCAATTCTTCATATTCCTCGACTTCGAGAATAGAAGTGGTTCATTTTGTTTCTATATGAAATTCAACAATTTCTTTTGTGTTCATGTTGGCGATTTCTGATGTGAATTGGTTTCCCACCGACCAAATGACACATCAACCGTGCCCCTTCCTTTTCTTTGATCATAAAGTCCCTTGATCCGTTGCTTTGTCTTTCGTGCCCCTGTACCGTTCTTTCTAATTCAAAAAAGAAAGGGGGGAGATAAGGTCTCATTTTCCGTGTATCCAAACAAATAGATTGAAGAAGTAAAGTGGTTTGGTTGTTGTGTGTGTCGGAGGCGTACGGGATAGCCGAGTTGCTTACAAGGGGTGCCGTAATACCACCACTTATCAGGCTTGATGAGTGGTCCACGGAGCTGCATCCCTACTCGGTCCATGCACATTGCTCTCTTCTGGTGGTTGGCTGCCTATCGTAGATCTTCTCATTTCCAAAAAGATCCCGAGCTCGATTCGGTTTAGTATCAAGGTAATTCTTTTTCCGTTCCTATATATATGGGTCCGTGCAGCATTTCCACGAGATCGTTATGATTAATTAATAGGACTTGGCCGAAAAGTGTTCTTGCTTCTATCATTAGCTCAAGTAGTCCCCATTTCTAGTGTTTTAGGCACTTTTCGATGGCTCCCTTGATATATGTGCTAGGAAGTTTCTGAATAAGCGAGCTACTTCCGGAAAATGCCCCACCCCTAGGTTTGTTTTCTAGGGATTCATTGCTCGTTCTACGGTTATCCATAACGTGTTCAGCTTAATATTTATAGAATAGGGCTTTGGGGTAGGAGGGCTTTGTTTATGCAATGTTGCTCGCAAGACCCTATCCTCTGCCGAACTTGCAATCGCCGTCTCAAATTGAATGCTCAACTAAGGTCATGTACAACAACCCTAACCGCACGAGACTGGCCTGGGCCTACCCCTATCCCTAGAGGAGCCGTATGAGGTGGAAGCTCCATGTACGGTTTTGAAGCCGAGCCTTTCCAGCAATGGGGCCTAGGGATTGATATTGTATGGTTTAGGTTAGGCAGTCGGCCTATTATGAGCTAGCCGATTCTGCATGGTTTGTGTAACCTTGGTCACCAATCTTCTGCTTTCTTATCTATTAAAGTTCTCTCACAACTATCTCCTTTCTCAGAGAAACAAACAAGTCCCTCTACTTTTTCTTCCACTTAAAATCTTCATCAAACTTCCGTATTGTAGCTTGTAATTTGGTTTTTTACCTGGTGCAGTTCCAATGCTTCTCTATGTTCATTCCTCATCTTTGCTCCCCTTGTTTACATATTATTATCCAATATTGGATTTACATATTTTTTGCTCATTTATTTTTAAATCTGCTTCATGTTAATCGCTTAATCATAAATGTTGATGTCATTGAAGATTGAATAACATTAGAGATGCATCCCACATAGTCACCTATGCTATCTCTATTTTAGAAATCCTCAAATATTTCTTCATTCTTTTGTGCAATTGAAGGAGCATAAACAAACGAAACATTTTGGAGAATTATCCTTTCTGCAAAGTTCTATACTTAAATATGTATTTGTGATCCTATCTATGGTCAAGGTTTTTTTTTTGTAGCTACATATATAATGCATAAGGTAGTGCTGTGCTTTCGTGAATACTCTGCTTTTTTACATGCTAGACAATTCTATTGCATCTTACTATATGGCTTCTAAATTTGCGGGAGCGAGTTGTTAAATCCATATTATTTATAATAGCCTTACTATCTCATTCATGTTGCCCCTTTCTCATCATCTCAACAATCACATCTCTTTCTTTGTGGGAAACAAAGTTCAATTGCTTAGCACCCTCTATTAATGTTGTTGTTTACAATGGGAGTAAAGTTGTTCGTAAGATGATTCAAACTCTTGAATTTTGTGAAGAAGAAATTAGCTCGAATAGTCCCCATTTCTAGTGTTGGCACTTTTCGATGGCTCCCTTAATGTATGTGCCATGAAGTTTCTGAATAAGCGAGTTACTTTCCGAAAATACCCCACCCCTAGGTTTGTTTTCTAGGGATTCATTGCTCGTTCTACGGTTATCCATAACGTGGTCAGCTTAATATTTATAGAATAGGGCTTCAGGGTAGGTGGGCTTTGTTTGTGCAATGTTGCTCGCAAGACCCTATCCTCTGGCGAACTTGCAATCGCCGTCTCAAATTGAATGCTCAACTAAGGTCGTGTACAACAACCCTAACTGCACGAGCCTGGCTTGGGCATACCCCTATCCTTAGGGGATTTGTATGAGGCGGAAGCTCCACGTACAGTTTTGAAGCCGAGCCTTTCCAGCAATGGGGCCTAGGGACTGATTGTATGGTTTAGGTTAGGCAGCCGGCCTATTATGAGTTGGCCGATTCGGCATGGTTTGCGTAACCTTGTTCACCAATCTTCTACTTTCTTATCTATTATAGTTCTCTCACAACTATCTCCTTTCTCAGAGAAACAAACAAGTCCCTCTACTTTTTCTTCCACTTGAAATCTTCATCAGACTTTCGTATTGTAGCTTTTAATTTGGTTTTTTACCTGGTGCAGTTCCAATGCTTCTCTATGTTCATTCCTCGTCTTTGCCTTCCTTGTTTACATATTATTATCCAATATTGGATTTACTATTTTTTGCTCATTTATTCTTAAATCTGCTTCATGTTAATCGCTTAATCATAAATGTTGATGTCCTTGAAGATTGAATAACATCAGAGATGCATCCCACAGTCACCTATGCTATCTCTAGTTTAGAAATCCTCAAATATTTCTTCATTCTTTTGTGCAATTGAAGGAGTATAAACAAACAAAACATTTTGGAGAATTATCATTTCTGCAAAGTTCCATACTTAAATATGTATCTGTGATCCTATCTATGGTCAAGTTTTTTTTTTTTTGTTGCTACATATATAATGCATAAGGTAGTGTTGTGCTTTCGTGAATACTCTGCTTTTTTTACATGCTCGACAATTCTATTGCATCTTACTGTATGGCTTCTAAATTTGCAGGAGCGAGTTGTTAAATCCATATTATTTATAATAGCCTTACTATCTCATTCATGTCGCCCTTTTCTCATCATCTCAACAATCACATCTCTTTCCTTGTGGGAAACTAAGTTCAATCGCGTAGCACCCTCTATTAATGTTGTTGTTTACAATGGGAGTAAACCTGTTCGTAAGATGATTCGAACTCTTGAATTTTATGAAGAAGGCGGCTGCATAATGTTTCAAGTGCTTTTATCACATCCTGATGCAATTGTTGAGGTATCTTCATTCCTAGTTGCTTTTGCATAGTATTTGCAAGCAGTTTTTGACATTTTAATGTTTTCAGTGTTGCTCTATGTCACAAGTTACTGCTCTATTTGTATGTGCAACCTGCTTTTTAAATGCTTCCAGATTTTTCATAAAGCTCTGCTGTCTTACTTGTAGGGTTCCTGTATTTGATGGTGTTGACCTCTTGGTTATGTTCTATTGGTATCCAGGACTTTGAAAATTTAGAATGCATCGGCTGGGAGGCAATTATAGTTGATGAGAGTCAAAACTCAAGAATATTCAAACACTTTGAACAACTTAAGAATCTTTCCACTGATTTCAAGCTTCTCCTTTTAAGTGCACCATTGAAGGTATGCAGGCAGGCGCATATGTATGTGTGGGTCTGTGGGTGTTTGTGGGTGTGCGCATGTCTATATATATTTAATGTATATGTTTTAGAATTTTGTTCTTTTAATTGAATCATGCCTTGTTGACTTTTGGAACTTTTCAGGATAACCTTGCTGAATACCTCAACCTGCTCTCATTCCTTGATTCAGGAGGAAAAGAGAATTGTATCAGTAATTTGAAGTTTGATCATAATGATCATGCTGGCACACTTGCTATATTAAAAGAGAGATTAACACGTTATCTTGCATATGAGCGCAAACCAGACTCCTCAAAGTTTATAGAGTACTGGGTTCCTGTTCAGTTTTCAAATGTGCAACTTGAACAATATTGTTTCACATTAATTTCAAACTCCATCGCTCTTCGTTCATGTTCAAAAGTTGATCATGTTGGAGCTCTTCGCGACGTTCTTATATCTTCTCGGAAGGTAGACTCTTATCACTTTATGATTGTACTATAACCAAAATATCTGATAAACAATAGTTGGCACTTGGCAGCATGTGAGACCATATAGTACTAAATTTCTCACCCATTTACAGATATCTACCTATGTATATTGCTGATAGTTTTTCTGTTATCATTAATTTCTTATTTTCTGGCAGTGCTGCGATCATCCTTACCTAGTTGACAAATTGTTGCAAACTTCACTAACCAAAGATATTCCAGCGGTCAATATTTTGGATGTTGGAGTCAATGCAAGTGGAAAATTACTGCTACTTGATAAGATTCTCAAAGCGATAAAGAATCGAGGGTTAAGAGTGCTGATACTTTTCCAGGTTTGCAATTTGAATTCTTTTTAAACATGGCTGTTCTCTGTGGAGCTTGTGCATCCTTTCATTTTGGTCAAAAGCTATGCAGATTAACATGCGTAGAATAAATTTCATCATATAATTCTTCAATCACTGCTGTCATTGTTGTGTTACCCCATCATTGATGACCTCTCACGAAAAGCCACACTGTTCTATGTTAATCTGGTTTTATTAGAGATAAGGATGAGAGGTCTGATTGATTTGGTATTACTTTTTGCTGTGCATCATTACCTGTGTCTTAGAATTTATGATTCAAACCATACTATTTAATTCATTTAAAAGGATAGCAACTGCCATTTTATATGTTAATGAAGATGGTGGTAAATTGGTTGTTCAGAGCATGTGGGTCTGAAGGTTGCAAACAGTCTTTAATAAAATCTCTCAGATACTGCTTATGATTGTAATTCATAATCAGATTCTATTATTCATTAATTTCATTTCAATTTAAGATGCCAAGCTTTATTTTTTTTTGTGGAAGAACTTAGGTGAAGACAACTCTGAAGCGGTATTTTCAATGCTCTGTCATGATTAGTTTCTGGTTTCAGAAGTGTTTTACTGACTTATATTGTACATGAGATAGATCCTCCAGTAATTATTTTCCTTTTATGCGTACATATATCTCTTTAAAATGATATTATTTGTCATTCAAAGGTGTTTGTTTCAAGGTGTCTATTAGTGGGAATGGATGTCTGCTGACACAGATTTTCCAAATCTTTCCTGATCTCTTGTATATCTTATCTTTAGGTCTTTCATTGTGAATATGGACTCTTCGATATTTATTTGAGTTCTTCATTGTGCAATATCTGCTAATTTTGTTGCACATGGTTGTTGTGTTTGAGATATGCAATATCTGCTAATTTTGTTGCACATGGTTGTTGTGTTTGAGATAGTCCACCACTTCATCCTCAATCTTTGTAGCCATTAGCTCCCAAATTTACTTATTCCTAAATTTTACTCTACATCCATCTGAAGTACATTCTCATCTCTGCAAATTTGTCTAACAACAGGATTTAGCGTGGTATATTTTATTTGCCTGAAATGTTTTATACACCAGATACTATAAAAATTGCATAATACATAAAGCAATCTAATATATTTTGTTGGTCCATATAATAAACCATCAAGTCTGGTTAACATGCTACATCATGTAGTGGAATGGTTATAGTCAACATATTTTGATAGATTCTACTGAATTTTTCAAACTCACATCACATGTTTGATTAGTTCTAGACTAGGCATCTGTGTACTGATTTACATCGTTTAAATGTGACAGTCTATTGGTGGGGCTGGAAGGAATTCTATTGGCGATATTTTGGATGATTTTCTTCGTCAGAGATTTGGTGCTGATTCGTATGAACGTGTTGACAGTGGATTGGTTCTGTCAAAAAAATTGGCTGCATTGAATATGTTTAATGATAAGTTGAAAGGGAGATTTGTGTTTTTAATTGAAAATCGTGCATGTCTCCCAAGTATCAAACTTTCATCAGTCGATGCTATTATTATTTATAATAGTGATTGGAATCCATTGAATGACCTAAGATCTCTTCAGAAAATAAGCCTTGAATCACAGTTTGAACAGGTAACAGTGTTTCGTCTATATTCATCCTGTACAATTGAGGAAAAAGTCTTAATATTTGCAAAGCAAGATATGATTCTTGAGAGCAATATACAAAGCATAAGCCCAAGTGTTAGCCATTCACTTCTCAGCTGGGGCGCCTCATACCTCTTCAGTAAACTTGATGAGTTACACCAGCAGGGGGAGCAGAACAATTTTTCTGAAAATTCCACTGACAATTTACTCTTGGATAATGTAGTGGTCGAACTGTTAACAAAATTGTCCAGAAAGGCTGGAGCTCGTGATCCTAGCAACTGCTCAATTTTGATAAAAGCACGGCAGAGTGGAGCATCTTATTCAAGGAATATTATGTTAGTTGGTGAGAAGGATGGAATCTCCTCATTGGATAAAGATCCACCTAGCTTCTGGTCGCATTTATTGGATGGAAGATATCCTCAGTGGCGATATGTATCTGAGCCATCTCAGAGGAGCCGCAGAAAGGTTCAACATCCTGATGATTCTCTAAAGACACCAGAAGCAGTAAATGATGAGGTAAAGAAAAAGCGTAGGAAAGTAGCTTGCAGCATTGTTGATCCAACTTCTTTTCAAAGTTGGCTTCAAGATAAAAGAAAAGAAGCAGCTGAGGGCAAGGATTTTGTACTGCCTGCAAACTCGACTCAATGTGGCTCCAATTATCCATCCCTTAATTCTCCATGGAAAGAGCCACTTGTTCCAAGCACAATAACAAAGGAACCAGGTATTGCTGAGGGAGTAAGATATTGGATTCTGCAATTTTTCTGTCTGATTTGTGAAATTTTTAGTTTCTTTTAGTTATTGTAAGGCTGAATGCTGTTTAATTTACAGAATTATCTGGAGGTCGAAGTAATGTTGTGACACAACACACGGTCCATAATCAAAGTGTATCTCCCATGTCTCTTGATGATTCAGGAGTACATAGACCTGAAGGGAGGGAAAAATTGATGACTGCGCAGAGGAGCCTTCATGTCCAATTGAAGCCAGAGATATCAAAACTATGCGAAACTCTGAGACTTTCGGTATGCATCTTATGGTTTACATCATGTTCATTTGCTTTGTTTGCTTTGACTTTGTATGGTTAAATTGGTTTTCTTTTGGCATTATGTGATTCTGGTAGAATTAAGAGTACAAATTAAGGACGCACAAGCAATAAAACTGTAGATGCAGCATTTACTTCGAAGATACTTTTGATAATAATGGATATATTATTTCCCACTTAACAACTGTAGGTGTCAAATGTATCAGTCAATTGTTACTCTGTATCCTAACCCAACATTTATTAAAAGATGTTCCATCCAAATTTTCTCTTTACTTAAGGTTCATAATGTTGATTTCAGTTATATAGGAGCTTGTCTGCTTTTCTGTGTGAATTGATGCGACATATTTCCACATCATGGATGTTGCCACTTGAAATGTAAAAATTTATATAATTTGTCGTGGATGCATTCACAACATTACCCTTTGTTGTTTTCTTGCATTCTGATGTGCAAATGCTTTGCATTCTGTACACTGAAGCTCATTCCGTTACATTTGCTCAGTTATTTATGTAAGTTTTATTAATATATAATTTACATTCTCAGTTGCATGCTTTATTTTGTGTTTAAGGTTTTGTATTATACTTTGAATTAATTGCCAAAATAGTGATTGGAGTCATTCTCCAAGGAAAGTTTCCATTGTATTTACCTACTAGTAGTTATTTGTTTAATGATGATGGTTTGATGAGTGAGAGAGTTCCATATCAGACATTTCAAAAGTTTTGTTTTAAGCTTCTCATTCTCCTTTCGTTTCTATAGTATTAATACTTAACCAACCAGCCTGATTTCATCTATTCGAGTCAGCTTTATGGATCCATGTTTGGGAAGTATTCCTATTAAGGGCTGCGTTAGAGGCTCATATGTTGTTTAAGCTTTTCTTCATCCTTTCTCACAATTTCCATCCATTAGTTTGTAGGTCTTTCCCCCTTTCTTCTACATCCTTAAACACAAATTAAATCACCCTCCTTACTCTAGGCCCCGAAATCTTTACTATGCATGCCCTGACCATCTTGATTACTTCTCTACCACTTTATCTATAATTGTTGCAACTCTTGTAGCTCCTCTAAAATTCTAAATACTAATTTCTTAGTTTGTTCTTCCTAGTTTTACCACTATCCATATTAACATTCTTATTTCTGCCGCGTTCAATTTATTTTTATTACCCGACATTCTACCCATCTAATTTTAGGCCCTATATCATTCTATATAATTTTCCTTTGAGTCACTAGGATATGCATTTATCACATAAAATACCCTAGAAGCACCTCTCCACTTCATCCAACCAGCTGTAATTTTATTACAAATGCCATCATCTTAAAGAGAGAAACAAGTTTACCAGCTAAAAGTGGTAGCATATATATAAAGTTAACATAAATAATAAAAAAATGTTCGAAATGATAAGCTTGAAGCATTTCATTCATGGTGTTATGTGCATCACACATTTTAAGCACTAGTATTATATAGGTAACATAGAGTGATCAGAAAGGGGCACAAAGATTGGGCAGGTGAGGTTTTCATATTTGCTACAAAGTTTTCTGTTGCTATGATGGGGCAACATTAATATCTACGGAGTAGTGAAGGGCCCGAGATCATATGGAATGAAGAGAATGATGCTTTGTCGAGCCATGGTGGACGCGTTATCAGATAAAGGGCATATGATCATGATAGCCCATGATGTACCTTACTTCAAGGATGAGTTGGCTAAACGCTAAAACTGGGCGGACAAGATAGAGTTTGAAGATGGTGCCACAAAGGGCACAGCACCATGAAGGTGATAAATAAACACTGGTGGAACTTGGAAGCAAGGATTGCCGAATCAGTACCAGTTCGGAACTTGGAAGCAAGGATCGCCGAATTAGTACCGGTTCGGTTCCAAACCGGTACCACTGGTCCGGCCTAGTTCATGCATCCAAAGCCCAAAAAAAAATTGGATCCGGTGTCGGCCAGTATGGGCTAGTTCATGCCGTTACGGGCCGGTACCGTTTTTTAACGCTGAACCGGACCAGTCAGAAATCGGACCAGTTCGGTGTGGGCTGAACCGGCCGATATGGGCCGCGGTTCAACATTCCTTGGTTGGAAGCATGTGGAAGGCCAAAGGTTGTGTTACTGTGTATGGTCATTCACAGATAGAATCATGAAGAAAGATTTCCTCAATAAAGAGCATTAAAGCAAGGAGAGTTCAAATTCAAGTTGCATAATTAGCGTGCCAGGTGGTCTTAACCAACAGTGGCAGTCGGGAGTTATTAAAGTACAGGCATGCAGAACTAAGAATTTTAGTATGCATGAGCAGTGCCTAGAAATTTATGTATTTGAATTTGTAACATGATAACCTTTATGTATTGGATGGTAGTATCACAAAATGTATTAAACTTGTAGAATGCACAGCTTTGTACATTTTGTACATCTAATGGCATGCTTAAACGTTCAATGATGTTCAGATATTCTTTCAATCATGATATCTATGTCTTGAGGTTTTCATATGCATAAAACTTTTTTTTTGCTATTTGATTTCTCCAAAAGAAAGAGAAAAATCTGCTAGTACTTTTGGCAAAGTATTCATTGCATATCACAGTTGGATGATGGATAGATCCCTTACTCGATTTTTCGTGGTTTCACATACAGGACGATGTCAAGAGCGCAGCTGAAATGTTTCTCGAGTATATTATGAATAATCATCATGTTAGTCAAGAACCAGAAACCTTATTGCAAGCCTTCAAGATATCCCTGGTAAAGATAACCTTCAATATTTTAAATGTTTGTCGAAACATTGAATTTCTTTTGTTTTTGATTTTTTTTTCGCAATGTTATACTGTCTTGCCTGTTTCTCAATTCTGCTGTTTCAAATGTTCCCTTGCACTTTGAGTGAAGTAGTTACTTGATGTAGATGTTCTATGTTTTATTTATAACAAATGTAATGGCATTTGTGGATTATATGATTGCATGCACTTAAATATCTAAAACATGTTGAAGTTTTGGAAAATTAGGTTTCTCTTTTGATGAAGGCCAAGTTCCTCATAAATTATATACACAAGAATCCGACTGAAATTACCTGTATGTATTAGGATTATTAGTAGAGACTGGCTCTTTTAAACTATAACAACTGCTTCTATTTTGCATCAGCGAAATTGTAATAGTTAAAATTGCAATTCTACCTCATTGTGGTAAGTGAGGCTATATTTAAGTTTTCTGAAAGAGAACTTGTTAGACCTTGGCATCCAGGTGAGGGTTGCCTTTGCTTCCTAAGGCCTGTCTATCGCCAAGGCTGGTTACCAGCCGGCAAAATCCAGAGATCCAAACAGATTTTTAGGTGCATAAAATCCACGCTATTTACAGGGCTATTAATGCGATTCCTTTTGGCAGGGTTAACATAATGCTGAAGAAAGAAATGAATGCACATTTCATTTACGAAAATACCATGTTTGACTTGCATAAGAATTACACCTTTTCTTTTTTCAAGTTATGCTTTTGTCTTTTCCAGGCCTGCATATATCCTCTAATTTATTCAGGATTAGTGCTTATACTGAATTTCCTTGAAATTTTAGAATCGATGCTATTTCAACATTGATTAAATCTGTTGGATGGTAAACTGTGTGCAACAAATTCAGGGTATTTCATAAATT
Organism: Phoenix dactylifera; assembly: GCF_051530095.1. Lineage (NCBI taxonomy): Eukaryota > Viridiplantae > Streptophyta > Magnoliopsida > Arecales > Arecaceae > Phoenix > Phoenix dactylifera. Next base: position 32,620,386 of record NC_143199.1, read on the forward strand.
AGATATTGTGGTAATTTTGCATGTCTCTGTAATAAAGCTTTTCTACGTATGTCACTTTGGAATTTTCTTTCTAGAAACCTGCCGTTGTTAGTGATATTTTCTAACTACTGTTATATGTCTTTTATAACTTTCAGTGTTGGTGTGCTGCATCTTTTTTGAAACACAATGTGGATCACCAAGAATCATTTGCACTTGCAAAAAAGTATTTGAACTTTGAGTGCAATGAGGAGCTGGCTGAATCTGTTTATTATAAACTGCGAAAAGTAAAGAAAAAATTTTCTCGTCGAACAGGTGCATTAAGGAAAGAAGATGAGCCAAATTCGGTGGAGAATCAGTCGTCTCTATCGGGGAAAGATGTTTCTAGAGAACCTGTGCATGAGATGACTCCAAATTCAGCAGCATCTCACCATCAGGAAATGGAAGAAGATGAACTCAGAGAAAATCCTGATGGTCGTAGGTGCACTGAACAGAAAAAATTGGAGGAGCAGGAGCAGGTTCTTGTGACTCCTCCAATGCTTCAGCATAACATTGGGTCGTTAAAAGATGAACTCCTGAAAAAACGAGTCGATTTGATTCATAAAATTTGTTCGAGAAGGGCAGAAGATCTAAGGGTGAAACAACAACTCGAAATTTCAGATTTCAACATACACAAGGAAGAGGAGAAAATGAAATTGAAGAAAGCTCATGATTTGGATTTGGAACTCATCCGCACTATACATACAGATTCTACGGTAAGAAATGACAAGATAAGATTGCTAAATCAAGAATTCTCCAAAAAAATGGTTGCATTTGAGGAACACATGAAATGCAAGCGTAGTAATCTTGAAGTTATGCAGTTAAATGCAAGGAACAAGGAGGAGCAGATAAGGGATCACTGGGTGGAAGAAGCTAAAGCTGGTAAACTAGCAGAATCATTTGATAACATTCCTCTGCCAGATTCTGGTTTTGGGGTGGAAGAATTGACAGTGGTAAGCGAGCAAAGTGGAGTATGTGATGGTTCAGGAAACACAGTGCTTCAATCTGGGCCTTCTTCAGATCATCTATTCATTGATGTGACAACAACAGATGCTGTAGAACCTATTGATTTGATTGCCAAGTATTCTGAAAAATCTGCAAGAAATACCACTGGAGGGGCAGAGGGTGTACCCATAGAACTTGAAACCGTAGTTTCTCTGTCCAACAACATGAATGAAGGGGAATCTGTTGAACCAAGTTACACATCTGTGGAAATTCCGGCAAGTCTTTCACCTGGAGAGACAGGTCGCATGCCTACCAGAACTGAAGATCCAGCTCCTCAGGCCAGTATCATGAATTCAGCAGGTAGCAGGCCTGATGAAATTGTCTCTAGAGCAACAACAGCTGTTGATAGTGAGCAAGTTGTTGGTGTAGATGATTCTGATGGTGCATGGTTGATATCTGCCCATCTGCAAAACCATGCCAAGTCTGCTTCCCTTGTCAATGCTTCGACAAGCGCTGGCTGTCGAAACAGTGTGCCATCTAATCAGGTACAGCCATCAAACTCACGCTGCAAATCTTAAGAACATATAACAAATTGATGAATTATCTTCAGATTCATGGCATAGTCAATGGATTTCCTTGGAACTGTGCTAGGGGGTGAGCTTTCTGGAGGCTGAACTCGTATTGGAAACTGTGTTCTGTTTAAGCTTCTCTGAAAGGCAATTTTACAGTTTAATAAAGCTCTTCTATAATTAAAAAAGCAAGACCCTTATCTCCAGAATTCCTAGAATACTCACTTAAAAGTGGCCGGCACCTGAAGGCATGTAAACCTAGGTTCTAGGATACTCAATAAAGGGATAAGGGTGTGTGTGCTCTTTTCTTATCTTAGTGATCAATCCATCTTATGGGTCCCATGAGATACAAAAAAAAGGCTGTTGTGGCTTATACCTTGAGATTTGTCTTTGGTTCCAGAATAAGAGGAATTCTCCTCATGGACTAGTTATTCCTGATCCTTGTTGACTGAAGCTCTTCTATTCCTGGATGGAATAGATCTAGAACAGGGTACTTCTGCTCATATGGACGAAGTGTAGGAATAAAAGTGGGAATAAGTTTACTCTCAACTCTCCTTGGAATTATTATTCCAAGAATAAGCTGTTTGACCGGAACAACTATCCCTTATTCCCTTTTCTTAAACCTGTTTGGCAAAAAATTAAGGCCTATTCCAAGCCTTAATGCTGGACCAAATGTGACCTAGGTGATTGTATGGTTGCACTTGAAGGCGTTTACAATCTCTTAACGTCAACCCTTGAGTTTGACTCACTAGACTGCCCTCAAATGTAAAATAAACAAAAATAATTAATAATCAAAACAAAATTCAGTGATCCAGTGGCTGAAATTAAACTTGGAGATCATCTTGAATTAGGCTGCACTTTGTCCATCACATTGCCATCAGCACAACCATCAAGAACTGTCCTAACCTTTAAGGTTGACTTTAGAAATTTTGACTCATTAATCCTATGCATCACATGTCCAGCAATAATTTGATTTTGGGTAATAGGCCCCCTTACTACTTGACCTTGAGTTTTCTATCATTTGTTGAGGGAAGAGTGGCAAAGTGAATCTCTTTGATTTTGTCGGTCATTCATATCTGTCTGTTATGTTACCTCTTACGATGGATGTTCATCAAAAGTTTAATCATCGTCATTGTCAAAAAACTTATCTTCATTATTGTTGTACGTTGGTCATACTGTAAGATATTTGTTAATTCTCATGCTGTTATGGAGCTTCTTGTGCTCATCCAGCATAGGGTTGATAATTTTTTCCATGCTTTGTGTTCCGCCTTGTTTCTGGAACTTGAAGGCTATATTTATAGCTTACCGTGCTGGTGAACCTATTGCTTAATCGGCCATTGTTAGATGGACTCCCATACCATTGATGAGGCTAAGTATCAACCATCAATCACTGTCTCTTTTTATTGTTGCCTAGCCTTTTTGCTTTTTCTTCAAACTAAGGTGGTGCTAGAACTGCTCCAACTCCATTTGTTTGTCAAAGCCATAGTTCTTTGTACCCTACAAATCATGTGAGCAAATAAGGCATATTTAGATCGTCTGTCATGTAGTTTTCTGTCTCTGCTACGTCACTTGAATAAGTCTTTATGTTTCAGCTTTGAGACTTCATCATGACTACCAGTGGGTGTGGTATATGGGCGGTCAAGGGATTGCGTGGTACATATATATTATGCATGCTGCATATATGGGCCCATATGCAGCTAGTATTTTTAATATTTAAAATAGATAAATATATTTTGAAATAATAGTAATTGCAATATTTTTTATAAATAATAGCATTGATAGTAACAATAACATCTAGTGACTAGTTTTTATACTTAGTGCTTGATTCATTGTAGCAATAATTATAGCATAGTTAAAATATTGACATTATTTATATACACACATCTGGCCCACTTAAAACCCACATGTTACCGAACCATTAGCTTGAACATGCCTCATTTGCATGGGCTACATAAGAGTGGTGACAGATATGGTCCCTCACAATGTTAAAAGGGCTTTGTATGCAGTTGTATGATGGTAAGTAGACTGCATATGCAGCCACACAACACTAATCCTACCATGATCCGCTTAGTGCTAAGCAAACCTTCTTCTCAGCTCATGCATGAAATGACCTCATATGGTAGCCATTCATAGGGCATGTGGTGCAGTTACACACCGATGCAGTCACATATGCAGCCTTATGCACTGAAAATTAAAAACACTGGTTTTCTGTTCTCACTCGTCAAGCCCTATGTTTTACACCCAAAAATGAGTTGAGAGAGGTATTAGAGGTATGTATTGCATATTATACTATGTGCACTCTATGTATATGCTCAATATACTTATGTATTGCACACCTACTTACACGTGACGGATTATAGTCTACATTAAATCTATTGTTCATTAATGGCTTCTGTTAATGATGTACCCTGGATAAAATTGTTGATGTACTTAAAAACAAGGATCAGGTATGACTTGAAACAAAATAAAACTTGATAGGATGTTTAAAACAATCGACTTTCACATCATTGTTAGCCAATTTGGTTCATGTAACATGGATCAATTTGAAACTATATAGCTTAGGGTGGACTTTCAGTTTGCTAGTGTGCTGCACGGTTGTCAGCACTAAGCAACTATGCATAGGGTGTGCCATTACCAGTTTGCTATGATTTGTGTTGGTCTGTATCGACTTCCATCCTGTTACATCTCAATGATATAGGCTGATATGGGTCGACATGTGCTTAAACTACACATACATTTATAGGACCTACCGAGACAACTGTTTTATATGGGGTGGTTTCAACTTATTTCCCTATCCATCTTGAACTCCCCAATGTCTCTTGTTTCTTTAGTTTCTTTTTTATTTTTAACTTACTCCAATATAATTTTAGATCATGTTAGTTTGCAAGGTAAATTTCATTAACTAGTATAACACATATGTTTAGAACCTATTTATCAACAACATTTCATCTTTAACATGATTTAAATGATTATTTGTATAGCCATTTGGTGGTAGATTCTGATTTTAGTTTTGCATGACCAGGAACACTTTATCTGTGAACATGAAAGGGCTGCAGCATCTGTTGGAGTGGTAAGTGATCAAGGCCATGGTTCTTCCCAACAAATTGTGGTACCTCCATTACATTCAGTTGATATCGTCCATTCACAAGTTGAACCAACCAATCGGAATGCAACCATCTCAGACACCCTTGACCAAGTCTCCAGTTCTTCCCAACAAATTGCGGATCCCACATTACATTCAGTTGATGTTGTCCTTTCACAACCAATCAATCATAGCACAACCATCTTGGACTCCCTTCAGCTTCAGTTGCCTCCATCAACTGACATGCCCTTAGTTGACCATGGTCGAGGAAGCACATCTATATGCATAGAAAGTCAAGAAGAGCCTCATAGTCAGATACTTTGTTCTAGCCAACAAACTGAAGCGCCATTACAACAACCGAATATTACTGCAGCTGTGCCGGTTGGGCAATCTGGTCAACTGGTATCGCAGTTATCACAGCCTCTTGTAGATCCATCACCACTGAATGCCAGTATGCCGCCAGAAAGACCACATTCTGGGGATTTGAGCACTAGTGTGCAAGCAGAATCTGGAAGCCGTCTTTCTCAACTTTTCCATATGGCACCATTGCTGCCGCCTCAAGGGCTTCAACCTGAACCACTTAAAAATGAACTAACTAGACTTCGAATACATCAGGACTCACTCACCAAGTTGCATGATGATAAGGTTTTTGTCTGGACCTTGATTTTAAATACTATTTTGCTGTTTTCTTTTGTTATACTTTGCCCCTCGTGCTTTATTAGTTATACATTTATTCCTTTGTTGGACAGAAACTGCGTCTTCAGTTAGAGTGTGATCAAGAGTTAGAGAGGGTAAGAAAGAAGTATGATGCTTTACTTAAGGATGCAGAAACAGAATTTCTTCAAAATAAGGAGATGATAGAGACAATCTATAACAAAGTGTACATGAATCAAATTTTAGCTGAGGAGTTTAGGGCCAAATTCATTGAAAATAAGGGCCCAACTTCTGCATCTTTTCATGGTATGTAAAGTGAAGCACCTTGACTATTCTGTTTAATTCTTTGCTTTTTATGTTGTTTGATTTGCTTGACTGTGGTAAATTAGCACTGTTACAATACAGGGCAACCCTCTTGGATGTTCCTGTTGCATGGTTCACATGCCTATTCTCATTTTCGTATGCTTTATGCTGAATGTTACTTAGAATGTCCCTCATATATTTGCTACATTTTATTATCATCAAAAGGACAACTATACACATCTCATCCACTTTTGGTTGATCGTAAATATCTGCAAAGAGGTAATTGTGTAGTCCCTTTAAATACAGAAATACAAATATAACAAGAAGCAACTAGGACATCCTAAAGCTGCCAATGTGACAGATGCATTTCTGTTAATGAAGTTTCCAGTTCTGTTTGGTGTTTACCTCTGGTGAAACTTTGGTATGCGAAATACATGGTTTCTTTCTTTCCTTTTTATATAATGTGGTTTGCTGTATGGCAGATTTCTTGTCTTATGCTTGTAGTTGGGGTGGGGGGGAGGGAGATAATTTATTGTTTAAGGTGGTTTTAGTTGTTATTTTTGGCAGGAGTTACAACATTGATCTTAAATTTTTTTCATATTTTTTTTAGACAAAATTCAAAATCTCAAAATCAATTTCAGATTTCATGTAGGAATCTGTGGGCCATGGGCACTCTAATCTAATCAGACACCTTCAAATAAAAGAGAAAAAAAACATTGTAGGGAGGGACCAGTTGAAAGAAAGATAAGGGATTGCTAAATGCGGGCAACTTGTCCTCTTCTTTCTTTTTCTTTCCTTCTCTATTTTTGTTTCCCCTTTTTCTTCTCTCTTCTTCTTTCTTGTCTCCTTTCTCCCACTTATTATGCACTACATGAATGGTCATTCATGACCTCTCCCTTTGCTGAGTAGAAATGTGTATATTGTTTCTTTTTAATCTCTTACATAGAGGTGGTCCTTATCAGACTGGCCAGCTTCATTATTTGCTTATTGTTTAAGTTGCTGCCCTTTCAGCTTAAAGTTTTGGTCATCATTCAGAATGGATCATCATTACAAAATGAGACCATATTTGGGATCTATTCTTGGCTTTTGAGGTGATAGAAACCACTACATTTACAATTGAACCCCTAAAAGCAGCAAAGAGTAATGGTAATCAAAACTCTATAAAGATTGGAGTCCTAGATCTAAACTTAATCTAAGCCCTAGAATGGATAATGGGACTTTATGAAGACACCTAAGGTGATTAAGCACGAGTGCTTTATCCATTGAGGCATGTATGTGAAGTACAGCTAGATATCCTGAAACAGTGACCGTATAACAATCCCCAACATAGGTCAGCTGTGTTTGTCATGCTTCATTAGCCATTTGTTCTTTTAAACTTTAAAGCCATATTAATTAATACGGTTGCTTGTTCTGATATATTTTACCTACTATTTTGGATAATTGGGAACTTGAGATGTATATGAACCTCTGCACTTATTTAATTCAGTTTAAATCAGATGCTTTAAGGGATCATATAACCTCAAATTCAGATTGCTGATTCTTTGGAGTCTATAATGAACCTGCTTTATCTAATCCATTTGTACTTCAACTTCTCTTGAGAATGTAATCACAACCAAACACAAATATGCAATGAGAGTGGGCTTGCTAATTAGTTCATAACGACAACCTTCAACTTGAGTATAACATGAAATACTTGAATTGCTGAGACATGCCTTTAATGGACTACACCAATAAATTTTGCAGAAGCTTGATTTGATAAAAAAGTTACCGCATCTTGACATGTCAATTATTGGGCTAGAATTTATCATACCGGGTACCTTTACATATATATATATTTATTTTAAAGGAAACCTTCACATGTGGTATTATTGTTAGGTTTTGTTTGGAATTATTCCAAAGTATTTAATTGGGCTATTACCCTGATATGGTCACTGCAATCTGGGGTCCTCGGAGAGGTAGACTGGGAACAGACCGAACCTTTGACATTTTTTTTTTGTACAAAGTAGTTTCTCCAGGACATTCTAAAATATTCAGTAGAGTTTTGCTAATTTATGAATTAAGAATTCTTTCTTTTCTTTTCATAGTTTCAGCTCTAGCTTTCCTTTTTTTTTTCCCCTTTTTGAGAGAGGGTAGCCCACCTGCACTATAATTATCTTGGCCAGATATCTAGGTATGCACTATTCAAACTTGAACCCAGAATCTTTGGTTGCTAAACAAAGAGGTGATGACTAAGTCCGAGTTAGTCTAGCTTTGACCTAAGTTCACAAACTATAATTGGGATAAGCCCCAGTTCACAAACTAAGTTCTAGCTTTGACCTAGCTATCGCAACATCATTCAATGTACCCGTTAGTCTTTCCTCACATTTGGTTCTTGAGTAGTATGACAATTCCTGTACAAGCTTTTAACATGTGAAATGTAATCCACAATACAATTAGAGTAGAAGTCTTTCCTCTAGTTGTCTGAATGAAACACAAGCAAAAAGATTCTTGTGAAGAGTGAAAAATAGCTTCAGTTATATGATGCATATATGTATATTTTTGTTCTATTTTTTAATTTTCACTATTTCAGTAGTCATCGTATTGCTGCATTCTATATTAAGTCTGTGAACTATTCTGTTGCTCACATCTTGTTGTTAGCTGGATAAATACATGAAAGGCATTCGAAACATCTCCAGTTTGTGTCAGCTGAAGAAATTCTCTCAAGTAACGGACAAATTTGGGCTCATCCAGGAATTTTAATCAAAAGTTTTCGTTGATTTATCGATGGTGTGAAGCGGTATGCCTCGAGATGTGGCATGCTTTTCAAAGTACTAAAACTTATGGTGAAAATCCATGAATATTAGCTTCCTCAATGTTATATATGTATCATGTCTTTTGCCATTGTTGCTTTTGTCAAGTTGATATCAAAGGACTAAGTTGTTAATAAATGTTATTGCCCTTTTATCCATGATGTGATCACAAGCTATATTTCATGATCCAGAAATAGGACTTATGAGACCCATAAGAAAATCATTATTTTGTTCCTCTACTACTAAGCAGAAACTAATTCAGGCCTTGCCCTTCCCCTCCCTTGTTTGTTCTAGGTCTATTTTCAAATTCTTTGCAGCACTTGCTTCAAGCATCCCGGGCGTCCCAGGCATCCCAGCCACAGGTTGCCCAGAGGCCCGTATCAGCCACAACGGTACCGGCTTCAACTCCAGCTTCTCTACCTCCTGTCCCTGGCCCAGCACCAACTCCATCTTTGCTTGCCTCGGCCAGAACTCGGGTCCCAGGTTCTACTTGTTCCTTGGTCTCCTCTGGTCAGATGGTCCACAATACAACATCCGTCATCCTGAGCAATGTGGCCAGACCTCGCTATAGTCCAACACTTACACCACGTGTGAACCTTCAAGTTGGAAATGAGACTCGTGCCCCTGCTCCACATTTGCATCGCTTCAGACCGCACACATCCATGTCAGTTCAAAATTTTGTGATGCCAACAAATGAGATGAGCAGTCAGCAGCAGGCTCTTGCTAATCTTGGTTCTGCAACTTGCACCAGCGCACAAGCTGCAGCTCCTTCCCATGTACGTCCATCTTTGGTTACAATTAGTGGAACCTGTCAGCCTATCAGTTCAGGTATATTACCTGTTTGTCGTGGTGCCACTCTTGCCCCAGTTGACTTGCCTCTAGATACTGGGGACTCCCAGATGGGGGCTGATCTGCAAAACCTGTCGCAGTTGGCAGATTTAAGCCCCAATTTTGATAGTTGTCTCTCATCCAATCTGGGTCTGATAGGAGGTGAATTGCCTCAATCTTGTATGGATGCTGCAAGGCCCTTTGCTTCCACAGATGTGGTCTGCATATCAGATGATGACTGATTGGTGTGGAGGAAGCAGTCCTGAGTGCAACTTGCCCATCCCAAAATTTTGTATTAAATTTAACAAATTAAAACCCTTGATGTGCAGTAAGCTGTGTCTTTCCACGTGAAATGGGAAGACAAGTGGTAAGACCATCATGGGTTACTGTGTCTGAAACTGCTGATATTTTATAGAGTTCATCTGAGAGGTGATCTTATATTCCACTGGAGATGTGCACTGATACTTCATAGAGTTCATTTGAGAGGCAATCTTGTATTCCACTGGAGATATTCACGTGTTTCAGTTGGTAGGATCCCTTTTTGAGGTCTGGGTATAGTGTGCAATGCTTCGTATACTGGGATGTAGGCAATCAGTGTGAGAGGCATCGTTTTTCTTAATAAAATGTGTATATTTCTTGACCCTTTATGTGCTGCGCTTTGTATGCTGGGATGTTGGCAGCCGGCTCAAGACATCGTTTTCCTTAACAAATGTGTATATTTCTTGATCCTCTGTCTGCTGCATAGATTTCTGCACTCTCTTGACCCTTTACAGAATTTATTTTCTTGAAAACGTTAAAATATTTGTGTGCAGATCTTACTACTTTCTTTCTGGCGTGTAACTCGGCAGGATTTTTATAGGATGGAGTCGAATTATTTCAGGGTTCAAATGAGATGATGGGGCATATGCTCTACTGTTCTGCATGAACTTTCTTAACAACAATATAGTGCTTGCACAAACAGTGGCAGATTCAGGTTACACTTTGTTTTTTAAGACGGTGTCGATATGCATACTGGTTTAACTACATAATACTATATAATTTTTTTGAAGGGAATGATACTATATAAATATACCCAGTAAATGGTGCTCTCGCAAACTGATGCATCGTGCTGCATTTTATTTGATCAGTATCAAGAGTACATCAAATAAATCAGCTTGTACGATCCCAGTCGAACGCTTTCTGAGGCAATCGATCGGCTCATTGGAAGTAATTGTTTCTGAATCTCGTTATATTTCGCGGTGTTTTTAGAGAGTGCGTTCTAGTCTTTTCTCTCCCAAAAGGACTGGAGTTGACTAATATACTTTGACCTGCAAATTTAGATCAACTTGTCGAGTATATTTTAGGACAGGAGTCTAAGGAGCAACATGTTTGTTCCCACTTTTTCAGCAATGACATATTTTTCAAATAGTTCAAATCACAAGCTATTCGTTGGCAATTTGGATTTTTAATACTGAATTTATTAGTCAGAGTGGCGCATAACATCTTACTAGCAACAAGTATTCTCGCATGCTCCTGTTTCAATCTTGGCCTTCTTACTGGGCTTTGGGTCAATATCAAACCCCACTGGGCCCATCTTGATTGTTACGATTGGCTTGTGTTCCGTCCCAAAAAGATCAGTGCTGCGCGCATCTTTATCAGATATAAACCTTCTCTTCTTGGAATCTATCATAAAAATACCATCATACTTTTCTCAAAATAAAACAAGGATCCCATCATACATCAGAGGGATTGGGATAAATCTGTGACATGAAGATGGGGTATTAGAGTTCTGCTGCATCGGATTTTTTTATTTATTTATTGTGCGTTAAAGACACATTCTGAAGATTGCGGTGCAACTCAGCGACGTAGGTTCGACACCTCTAATCGCAAATTCCTAGCCAAGGCATCTTTGGAGCAAGGACAGCAGTTTGCTCAGAAACCTAGGAACCAGTTTTGCAGGTCAGGTCCTCTTGTCGTCCAGCATGGATGAAGAAAGCTGTGTATGACTGACAATCCGGTGTCAGAGATGTTTTAGAAGCCGAAAGGCGTTCTTTTGACTACAAACGTATGTGGGGAAGTTATTGTTGGGCTTGGAACGTTACCACCCGAACCCGTCGGTTCCCGCCGCTCTAGTTTCTGTGCTTTCTTTCTTTGCTTGCTTCCTCTCGGCGTCCAATTGATGCAGCGTCAGCAGCCATCGAATGCAATTACCGGGTAACGTGGTGCGATTCCAGAAGAGATCGGAGACCTCGCGGATATGGTTGGGCTGCAGTCGTCAAACAAAATGCTGTCCGGAGTCGCCCCTTCTTCTATAATTATTGGCAATTTGAGCAACTCGGACGCCAGCTCCATCTCGGATCCGCAACCTCGGAAAAGGGAAATTTAGAAGACAAGCTTGCTCTACGACTCGACATAATTTCTTCTCTCCGATCTGCCGTAAGATTCCGACACCATCGAGCAACTTGACTGGCCTTTTTAATCCCAGCGTCGATGGAAATAGATTGTCGCTGGTCTTTTCCCCACCAGAAATCGGGAACCTGATCATAATCTAAAGGTTGTCGAATAGCTAAACCATTCCTCCGTCACTTCGTAATCTGCCTCAGCTGGTTAGCCTAATAAATATGTAATCAACTTCCAGTTCCAACCGCGCCAGAGATCGGACATCTTCGACGAGTCTCTTTTTTTTTCCCCGATGGAACGGCAAGTTTCCCCATCGAATCGGTCTTCGTGGCACTTCCTCTTCCACTCGGGTTCGGTGCATGTCCTTGGTCCGCGGGTGCATGCGAAGGCGGATTTCAACTGGTGTCCTAGTGGCAGATGATCAGACGGCTACGGAATTTGATTGGCTTCTTAGGGCGAAAGAAATAAGGGGGGAATTGCTGGGAACATGCCTAATCCTTTGATTCGGACCGCGCTTCTAGGAACATCCGGATATGATACGTTGCTCCGGGTAATTTATTCTGCATTCCAAGCAACTGTGTAACAAAAGCCAGCACAAGTATTTAAAGAAGTAACAGAGTTAAAAAATTCTGAAATATGATGAAGCATGTATAGATGCGCGCTAGGAGGCATTTGTTTTACTGCTGCTTTTTTTTGGGTACAATTCTACTGCTTTTCTGGAGTCAAGGTTAGGATCCAATTAAGAAGATGGCAACCGTATGGGAGGAATAGCTGGGAGCACCGGATAACTTTGCCCGGAGCAGAATTTCAATATCTGGCTTCTCAAAATTAGAAGACAAAAAATTATTTTTAAAACTCAAAAATGCCTCATCTTACCAAAAAAAAATAAATATTCCTACCATAAAGTTACCTTACCAAACTCTTCCGCTAGAAGATAACACCAATATCCAACTTCAACTAAAAAATAAATTCAAATATACCGAATCTGAAGCTCAAATTAATTTACTTAAAGTAGCACTAAAACTAGCAAAATTATATATCTATATATATAATGTTTTTGTGCCCGAAAATTGCAAGAATGCACGAAAAATGGAAAGGAATTCATTATCGGAGACGTGAAAGAATGCAAGATTAGAGGCAGAAATCTAGAAATTTAATTTGAGCAAGGGTAGGAAGGGAGAAAGAGGGAGGAATGGATACCGAACATAATCAATAGTTGTGTGTGTATATAAAGTATGGGCAGCTTTATGAAATCTGATCCGTTTCCTGATGTTGGACATTTTGCGGCATTAGCAACTTGAGCAGGTTAAAGATGGATCCGGAGAATAACAAAACCGGAGCTAGCTAGTGCAGATATATTATGTTTCAGGTGCTTGCTGCTGTCACCCTCTCAAGGTGCTGGAGTGCTGTTAAACACTTGTATAAACGGAAATGGCTCTCAGATGAACTATCACGGAATTGAGCTTAAAACTTTTTCCCCTAGCATATAAGCAATAGACTAGACCTCGGAAGGAGAGTTGAGCTTAAAGCTCCTCTCAGCATACATACATGATATGGACAAGAACTCCTTTGGAGAGGGTTGCACCATGCTCAGCAAAATTACTTCTGGTTTGGTAACTTGAACCATTGCACGAACTCGCAATAGCAGCACATCCTGCATCTTGGTACCAAAAAGAGAGGCACCTTCTTTTTTTCCTTTCCTTTTCTTGCCTCACCTTCTTTTTTTTTTTTGCCCCCTCTAGTGCCGAAGCCTAAGCGAGTATTCTGCCATTGATGCAGACACTTCGTTCCTCTTTCTGCTGTGACATTACCTCTTTCATCCGATCAGATCACCCTATGAAGATGCCTGTGTTTCCTTCGCTGCTTTGACAATCCCTCTAATTTTTCTGGGCCTTCCTCTAGTGACCGAGCGTGCAGGAACAACATCCACTGTAGCATCGAATGATGAGCTTGGCTCCAAGTCTGAAGCAGCCTCATCTGTAGCCGGCATGTCCCTCACATGATTAAGAAGCCGGCTCAAATGCCACTGAACATAATCGAAACGATCCTTTGTTATTGATGATTCCTGAATGATGATAGAAGCAAGGGACCTCAGTGCTTGCGAGCGATACTTATAGCCACTACTTTTTGGAAACAATGAACTTTCGCGACGCCATCGATGCAACAGATATTTCTCTGGAATAAGAAAACAATTCTTCAATGACAACACCCGAAGGGCGTGCCTGCACAATATTCCAGTGCACTCAAATCCTCTGCAAGTGCAACAGATATCTTCATTCAATGGGATGCAGCTTACCACGTGCCCTCCATCCGACTTCAAGTGGTGTCGAACAAGATAATTCTCTCTTGACGTCTCAAAAACTGCAAATTGTGTTGACAACATGATTTCCTTCTGAAACATCTCAAAAGCATAATGTGTAAGGATGGTTGATGCATGTTCTTCGATGGGCAAGCATGTCCTAATCTTGATATTCTGTTGACTTTGTTGTGTTGTTGCCTCTTCTCCTGCTTGATTTTGGAAATCAACTGCAACACCCACCTGCATAAAGCATTAAAGCACACATAGGTAATCGGACAAAACTGTCAAATTGCAAATGCAAAATAATAGTTCAGAAATATTGTATTACCTGCTCTACGATATCCTTAAGACGAGTTTGTGAGTTTAAGAATCCTCTGAAAAAAGACCTAATTGACATTGAATGACCAGTTGTCAATAATCCACCAAAAAACCAATTTCGCAAGTATGGAACTGCCCAATAGGACCGATGAGAAAAGAGTAGGGCTATATGCTTATTATCTGAGCCAAGTCCAAAATCAATAACCATCTGATTCCATTGATGCTCAAATTCCTCCTCAGTATCCAGATCATGTATTCTATAAAACTCAGACTTAAACTTCTCATATTGTGGACCCAGTGAGGCAGAAAACCAACTAGGTAGCTTGGACATTAAATGCCAAATAGAAAATGCATGCTTTGTGCTTGGTAACTCAACTGAAACAGCATCTTTCAGCCCCATATGAAAATCTGTTAATATTGTTTGCGGGAATTTCTTATCCATAAGCCGGAGAAATGCCTAAATAAACAGATAGTGGAAGTATCAGGAGGTGCACAAAAGATTACATGGTCATGTGAAACAAACATCCATAACTTCTCGCACAAAAGAAAAGCAACACGTATAATGAGGGAGCAAAGCATGACAGACAAACCTGCAAGGCCCATTTGTATGAATCTGGCTTTTCGTCTAGCAGGACAACGCAACAAAAGAATATGGTATGCCCATGGTTATCCACACCAAACCATACCCCAGCAGGTCTGTCATATGAATGTAGATGATAAGTTGTGTCAAAAAACAGCACATCTCCAAACAATTTGTATGCACGAACCGATCCTGCATACGACCAAATAAGATGCTCGAGCTTATTATTTTCATACAATGTAAACTCATAACGGAAGTCAGGGTTCTTCTCTTTCATAGCCTTGCAAGCCTTAAGAAGTTCTGATCCTTCACTTTCTGGATTAATGCTCATAGAGGCCTGAAGGAAATTTTTCAAATCCTTCTCTGTAAACGTCAACTCACCTGGCCTCACTCCTTTTTCCATTTCCAGAGCCCTCATTATAAGATTGACATTGCAACCACCCTTTGCTAGCGCTAAGATACGCTCACGGTCAACTGCTGATATATAACGGTAGCCAGGGAAATATTGTGCATCATTGCTATCCAACAGCTCATGGTTATGCACATTATTAAAATTGACAACCACCCATCGAGTTACGCCTGCTGAGATGTTCTTCTTTATCACCATTTGAGCATCACATTTGCACCGTGATGGTTTCTTCTTTCTCTGGCGTTTTGCTTCCCCTGATTTTATAGGCAGAGGGGGGCCGGCACGATGGCAAACAAGTTCCCGCTTGTATACTCCCAATGGATGCTCTGGATTCCCCTTGGAGCGCTCTCGCCTGACCAGGAAACCATTACTCCGCGCAAAGCTGGTATAATACTCCAGGGCCTCATCATCACTCTGGAATGACTGTCCTACATATGGAGGTGCAACAATCTTGCTCGCACCTAAAGAAGTTTGGGGTGTTCCAAGTGAAAGGTTCGGCTCCGTCAGTCCCATTGGTTCCACTAATTCATCTTCCTCATAACTATCAGCATCAAGATAACATTGATCATCCCCACATGGGCATCGCTGCTTGTGGGTCCAGTGGGCTTTCATTATTTTCCACTTAACGGTGTAATTTTACCAACTAGTGATAACTTCTGGAGTTAAAACAAGGAAAATACAGAAACGTGTTAATTTGAGGAAGGGAACAAGAAGAATGCAGAAATGAAATGCTAACAATTGCACATAGATGTTGGAACTGGACTAGATGCAAACTTTTTTAAGTCTATCACCAGCCATAAAACACCGAACAAATTCATGTTTTCGTGATCATGCTCATCTGCTTTAGCTCCATACTACCGCTATAGAGTAAAAGAAAGAATGCTATGAAGAAAACATGGTGAGAATAAGGACCTAAGTCATTTGAGACGCAGTACAAAATGCATGAAATTGCTAGAAATAAATATTCAAGATGAACTTGGTGAGGTTTTCTTCGGAACATAGATAAACTTGGTGCTTGCCCAAGATTCATATTGGAACATAATCCGAAATTCATAAAAAAAAATTATAATGGGAGCACGGCAAACTGACTTGTTATATGAAGGAAACTTAGGGTCCAATACCGAATCAGAAATCATCCCCAACATCAACCGAAAGAGACCAATATTTATAATTTTCGCAATGCCAGTTTCCCGTCCCTACCGATCTGGTACTGGTTGCATTGTTTCTCTTGCGTTTTCCAGTCGTTCTTGTCATTCCTTCTTCTTGCTCTTCTTCGTCTTTTAAAGTTGCATTCAAGATTCGATAGAAGTTGAAAGAGAAAAAAAAAAGGAAAGAAGGGAAAAATTTCCCGTTGTACAACTCGGCCGATCTGGATCGGCCGTCGAAGACGAATCAGAGCAATACAAGAACCAATATATCTACCTCGAATTAAGAAAACCATCACCAAGCATAAAAGAAGCTCCTTTTTTTGTGTTATTGCGAAAGAACAGTAAGAATCCACGAAATAATATACAGAGTCTAATCATCCAAGGCGGCGGAATCATCAGACGTCAAGAACGCATCTAACAGAACTAAGCATGGAAGCAGAAAAAGACGAAACCCTAGATAGTTGAGGAAGAGAGAAAGAGAGGAAAGGATACCGAAGTAGAGGTCGTAGACGCCTGTTCCCATGGTGATGATGGTGATGTTGTAGGGCAAGGGATGGATCTTTTCAAGTTATCCTTCCTCTATTCCTCCGCTTCTCCGATCTAAATCCGATTCGTCCTCTCTTATCGATCGAGAGAGGGAGGGAGAGGTGAATGGGATTGCGAACGGAGAGGGCGAAGAATGATATTTAGGGAGGAAGAAGGGAATACGATCCAGCGATCAAAATAGGAGGGGGGAGTGCTTCGGATTTTTCTTTTTTCTTCTAATTTTGGTAGGGAGAGAGAGGCCGGAAGAAAAGAACTCACGGAGTAACAAGAGGGCCGCGCTAACGAGCGTTTGGGGCTACCGAGGGAGAGATGGGACTCAGCGGAGGCGGTTGGACGGATTCTACGTGATAGGCCGCGAGTGGTAGACCATCCATTTTCAGAGGACTAAAAAAAAAAAAAAAAAAAAAAAAAAAAAAAAAAAAAAAAAAAAAAAAAAAAAAAAAAAGAGGAGGCATGGTGTCTTACATACTGTGCATTATAGAAAAGCGAACAAAACTGTAGATTGAGTCATCTTCTTTGCTGCTCATCATTTTGAAATTTTTTTCTAAAATCATCTGCTCCTCTCCACCACACGTCGCCGCTGTGAGGCCCAGCTTCATTGGGCCAGGCTGTTGGCTCGGCCCGGCCCGTTGCCTAAATAGAGGCCCGAAGGCCTGTTTCGAATCAAAAATAGGGTAGAGCCCTGGTAGAACTCGGCAGATAAGAAAGAGTCCATCTCCACCCCGAGCTCCATCGGAGGTTAGGATAACCCTAGCCTCCACTTCTATTTAAAGCCCTCATAATTCCTAGTTCTTCCTCACCGAAGATCGTCGTTAGCCGTCGTCGTTTTTCTTCTTTTTCCTCCCTTGATTGCCAATGGCATAAACTCCTTGTTCTTGCTTAAAAAAGTAGCCAAGCTATGCCGGAATCACAGGTATGAGCTTTGATCTTCTTCTCCTTTGTTTCCTCGTTCACCAGCCTCATCGTTAGCCAAGTTTTCGTTAAAAAAAAATCTATGAAAGAAGGGGTTCCGTTTATCCCCTATTTTTCCATCGCTTCTTTCCCTATTTTGGCCATCAACGTCACCGCCTCTTGACACCGGACCTCTGTTCAAGTTTCTCAACCTTCCATGGACCATTCACGAGGAAGCCATGGCTGCCGGTGAGCGGCCAACAGCCAAAAATGAGGAAGAAGCTCTAATTTTTCTATTTTTCAAGCTTGCCTCTTGTTTTCTCACCGGCCAATTATTGTTGTTGGTTGTCCACCACTGTCGGCCGCTCTTCGCTGCTTGCACTGCCGCTGATTGTCCACCATTGTTGGCTGCCTACTGCCACCTTGTCGGACCACTATGACCAAGCTGTAGTCTCACCCCTTTCTTCCCCTGTTTTGCTAGGAAAGAAGAGAGAAGAAGGAGGAGGAGGAGACTCGTTCTTCTCTTCTCTCTTCTATCCCTTCTATTTCTCTCTATTTCTCTCTCTAACCATGCCTAGGGATCCTCGTTTAAGATCCCATCTTCTTTTTGTTCGGATCCCAATTTACTCCAATGTGGAGACCTAGAATCACCTCGATACCTAGGTGATAGGCCGGCTAGTTATCTCGACCCTTGTCAGATCTCTTTAGAATTCGGTCAATATTGACCTTCATTGAGTCACTTAAATCATGTTTAATTTTGACCAATTCAGTTCGTCTTGTTCAGACCAACCCATGCAGTCGGGTACTGCTGCCCGATCGACCTTATCTTTTCTTCATTTTGATTTGGGCATGAGGTCGTATCTCTAATAATATCTTAATTTTTAACTTTGCTTGGCTTTTAAAATAATAATAAAATTAATTGTATTTAAATGATATTAAAGCAGACGAATTTGACTCGTCTAATTAAAGCGAGATTTTGAAGCGAGAAAAGGTAAGTAACCTAGTGCTTCAAAGTATATTTTTAAAACTTTGGTAAAGTAATAATTAGATTATTATATTTGATTGTGAGATTTAATTTATACATGATTAAATGGGTTAGGCATGTTATTACAGAAATAACTATTTGAAAGTATATTATGTATTATGTTATTTTTGTAAGATGAAATTTGGAAAATATGAT
Source organism: Phoenix dactylifera (assembly GCF_051530095.1). Classification (NCBI taxonomy): domain Eukaryota; kingdom Viridiplantae; phylum Streptophyta; class Magnoliopsida; order Arecales; family Arecaceae; genus Phoenix; species Phoenix dactylifera. The sequence goes on from NC_143199.1 coordinate 32,639,321, forward strand.
CGGAGAAATTATGAAATTTATTTGATATATATATATATATATATATATGTAGTCTCAGCATAACTATGATTTGACTCCACCAATTAAAATTATTCATTAACCTCGTCGACTTGCAATCTAAGAAATCGATTTCGTCACCAAGCTACCGATGATTAGATTAGTAGTATATGTTATTTGGTACTTTGTGTGTCTTGTATCTATTATTTAATTTATGCCACTGGGTTATGTAGCCATTGCTTAATGTCGGATCTTTACTGTCAGTTTACAAAAGGGATATTTATATTATTCAAAATTTAATTTATTTTCGGTCAGCATCATGCTTTTTAATTATTTATTTATTTAGCATTCTTAGAATCCACTTTGTGGTGTTATGTTGCTTATTGAGCTAGCGTAGCTTATTATTTTTTTTAATTATTTTTTAGATTCCAAATCATGATTGCTCGGGACTTAGAGGAGTGCGCTAGATCTTCTGAGGATAATCATACTTATTGAAGTTCTAGTTTAGACTATTTAGGCTAGTTTAGTTTAAATATTTTATTTGAATCGAATCATAATAATTAGTTACAATAATCAGGCTTATCAAATAATTGATTTTGAGAATTATTTGTTTAGATCTTGATTTAAATTGATCGAAGAATTATCATTATTATTTTGAGATTATATGATTTGATTAGTAGCCTTGCATGCTTGTAAGGTCCACCCTGTAGGTATGTGGCATCTGTTATGCTTCGAGTCCGGGGTGTCGCAGTTGCCCCTCTTCACCTCCTGCCACACATTGCTGCCCCCCTCCACCTCCCGCAAGTACTACAACAGCATCCTCACTAATGCTAATCTCTCCACTGTCACTATGGACGGCTTCTCCTTCTTCGCCATGCTCTCCATGGTTAAAGGCTTCGGCACCTCCACTCCCTCTCCCTCCTCTAGAAGATTCTCCTCTCATCCGCTTCCTCCTTCGCTACCTCCGCTTTTCTTCCCCTCCCTCTTCGCCAACACCGACGTCTCCAGAAAGAATAAGGCTTCGGAATTTTTTTGCCCTTTTGAAAAAAATAAAAAAATGGGGTTAGCAATAGAAATGGTCGAGCCAGCCTGCTCCTAATTTGTTAGGTAGAAAATATCCTATTCGAACGATTCAAATATCTCCTAATTTTTTTTATACAATATTATAAAAAAATAAAAATTTTAAAAATAAATAGTAATCATGCAAAAAAATTTGAACTATTTGAGAATTTTCAATTTTCTCCTAAAACTTTAATTTACTGCAATTATGCCATCGATTTTTTAAATTAATTCAATTTGAACCCTAATTATAAATTTCATATGGCTATCGTGATGGAGTTGTGTCCAACTTATATGGCAGAAGAGGATGCTATAGACATGGTTTTGTGCCCTATTTTCATCCTTTTTTTGTTGGGGGTCTTGAACTCCAATTTCCGTCCAAATCTCTTATCTCCCTCTCGACAACTAAACAGCGGCAACGATCGTGAGAGTGGTGGTTGTCCCTTCGGCGAGAGGCAGCAGTGTGCATAGCAACCGGTCTTCCAATTTTTTGATCACGGATTCCTCACTCTATAGGAAAAAATAAGAAAGAAATGACTCAACATCAAATATTACTAATAATTTTGAGTGGAAAGTGGGGACTCATATGAAGACCTTCCAATGCTCCTAGTTGCCATCTCTTCCAACTCTACGCTATCTCTATCTCTTTCTCACACTTGCTACATGCCTATCAACCAAAGCCAATCTCTAATTGCTGGATAGGAAGGAGGGATGTGTTGGGGGGAATAAAGTTTCCCCCCAAATGACATAAATGCCCCTAAGAAGCCGTACAACCTCCGACCCCGGACAGCCGAAGTCAGCGTCCGACCTCGGAACGCTCGGCCACAAGACGACCGACCCCGAAACCTCCGACCTAAGAGAAACCCCGATGTCCGAGGACCGTACTCTAACACCCCTCCGGCATTTATTGCGCATGGCCGCTGTAATCTTCCGGCACACTCAACAATAAATGCGGATCTCCGGCTTACTCCACCATTAATGCGGATCTCCGGCTTACTCCATAATAAATGCGGATCTCCGACTTACTCCACAATAAATGCGCATGGCTCCTGACATCTACGGATCCCCAGCTCTCCACGGCAAATCGACCCTGCAGGGTCTAGTCGACTATGATAAGTCTCTGATCTCGGCCATACCGCCGACATCAGTGCAATGATTCGCCTGACCGAGCGCCGACCTGAACAACATGCCAAGCCGTACTACGGCCTCGCCCTGTTACATCACAGGTAAACCGACCCCCGCATATAAAAGGGAGCCTTGGCCTCTCAAGAGGGGATTGGAACATTCATACACCCAAAAATCACTGTTTATCTCCTTCTCCCCACTATTTACCCCCTCCCTGACTTGAGCGTCGGAGGGCCGGCGCCGGAGAACCCGGCCACCGGTTCGTGTGCAGGCACCCGGACGGAGGACGCCGCCAGCCAACGGATCGCCGCCCCGCTGCGAGGACCTGCTGTTCCTTCTCTCCGACCGCCCCGGACGGAGGACGCCGCCCGCCGACAGACCGCCGCCCCGCCGTGAGGACTAACAGTCGCTCCCTCTCCTCGACCGAAGATTGCCCCCGGGTCCAATTTCCAGCAACAGTTGGCGCTAGAGGAAGGGACCGAGTAGCAGTCATGAAGTTGAGAAGTAAGGGAGCCTCTAACGTCTCCCGGCGTCCCCCGCAAAGTCCTGGACACTCCGTCCAGAATTCTCCAACTCCGGCTGACCCAGCTCCTCAGGTCCAACCGGAACAGTTCAATGCCCTGGTACAGCAAGTCCAGGCCCTGGCCGCCGCCGTTCAGGGCCTGCGGCGCGTGGAGGCTTTACCGGCACTTCCCCCGCAGGCCCAGGCCCCGCCGGAGTGTCTCCCCAACGGCCCGGTTCTCCCCAGCCAAAATTTGCATGGCTCCTCCAGAGCCAACAATGGAGAACGAGCTTCTCCCCGGAGAGAGTTACCGGGAGAAGGTTTCGACCGGAGACCCCAACTTTCTGAGGCGGAGTCAGCCCCGGATCACCGTGAGCTGGCGCAAACCACAGCGACAATCCCACGGGTGGGGAGCTCGACCGAAAAGTCGAGCATCTGGAGCGCCAGATTGCGGCACTCCACAGCAAGAAGGCAAGACAGGAAGGGGACTTTGAGTTCACTACCAAGTCCCCCTTCTCCCGCCAGATCGAGGACGAGCCAGTTCCCGCGAGGTTCAAAATGCCTCAGGTGGAGCCCTACAGCGGAATCACCGACCCCCTCGACCACTTGGAGAGTTATCGGGCCCTCATGGCCCTACAAGGGTCCTCGGAGGCCATACTCTGCAAGGCCTTCCCAGCAACCCTCCGAGGGACCGCTCGGCTTTGGTTCTCTGGTCTGAAGCCGAACACGGTGTCCTCTTTTGAGCAGCTCGGCAAGCAGTTCGCCACCAACTTTGCTGCCAGCCGGCGCCAGCGACGGACATCAGACTCCCTCCTGGACATCAAGCAGAAGGAGGGGGAGTCCCTCAAAGAGTACCTGGACCGCTTTACCGCCGCCACATGGGAGGTTCACGAGCTAGACCAGTCGATAGCCATGTTGGCTCTGAAGACTGGGGTCCGCTCCTACCGATTCCTCTTCTCCATCGAGAAGAGCTTCCCGGCCGACTTCACCGAAATGCTGGCCCGAGCCCGGAAGTACGCCAAGGCCGAGGAGGCAGTCGCCTCCAGGCGGGGGGCAATCGAGCCCACCTCGAAGAAGCGGAAGAAGCGCCGCGAGGAGCGCGGTCGACAAAGGAGCCGGTCTCCCCGCCGAGAGAAGAATCTCCCCAGACTGAGGAGCCCGCCCCGTCAGCAGGGGCGACCTCAGCAGAGGACACCTCCTCGTCCGAGGTCTCCACCACGGCCCCGGACGTACCAGGCGAGGTACGAGAACTATACACCCGTCAATGCTCCTCGGGCCGAGATCTTGATGGAAATTGAGGGTCGGGACTTCTTCCGACCCCCGCCTCCTATGCGAGACACGGAATTTCCCCGAAATTCCAGGAAGTACTGCCGCTTCCACCGAGATCGCGGGCACGACACGGAGGACTGCTTCCAACTCCGGGACGAGATAGAAGCGCTCATCAGACGGGGAGTACTCAACCGGTTCGTGAGGAACCGACATGAGGAAAGGAGGCCGGCGGAGAATGTCGCACCAACCGAAAATCTTGGCGGCAACAGGCCTATCGCCGGCACCATCAACATGATTGGACGGACCTCGGCAGGAACAGCCGCCCAGGGAGCACCCCCGAAGCGCCCACGCACTGATGAAGTCATCTCGTTCTCGGACGAGGACTTAGAAGGGGTCGAGACCCCTCACGATGACGCTGTGGTCATCTCAATGATTGTAAATAGGTTTGATGTAAAGCGTGTCCTAGTTGACAATGGAAGCTCAGCCAACATTTTGTACTACCATGCCTACCAAAAAATGGGGTTGACAGAAGGACACCTCCGGAGAATCAATGCCCCGCTGGTCGGGTTTACCGGAGATGCGGTCCCGGTTGAAGGTGAGGCTAGCTTCCTTGTCACAGTTGGCCTCGCCCCCCGGGAGAGCACTGTGAGGATGGACTTCCTGGTGGTCCGTCTGCCCTCGGTCTACAACGCCATCCTTGGGCGCCCAGGGTTAAACGCCCTTCGAGCCGTGGTTTCAACTCGCCATTTGCTCATGCGGTTCCCCACCGGCCAAGGAGTGGGCGAGGTCCGCGGAGACCAACTGGTCGCCAAGCAAAGCTACATGGCGACCCACACAGTAAAGCAACCAGCCGAGGCACCAGACCGCCCGATGGGCCCTTCACTGCCCATAGAAACCCTCGATGCGAGGGACACCCTCTGGAAGAAGCAAGTAGAGCCCGGTGAGCTCCTTATTCAAATCCCACTACAAGAAAATTTTTCCGAGCTAACCGTGCAGGTTGGCTCCGGCCTCGGCGCCCATGAGAGGAATCGCCTCGTCAGCTTCCTGCAGGACAACGCTGACGTCTTCGCCTGGTCGCCCGCGGACGTGCCAGGAATTGACCCCGAGATCATGGTCCACCGATGTAATAACCCCAAAATATTTTTTTTTATATAAAAAGGGATAGAATAGTCCTTTTCAATTAATATAAGGGGTAAAATTGGAAGGAATCAAAAGATAATGGCATAGTTGTAGATCCGTTGAAGTGGTAAGGGCAAAATGGGAAATTTTAGAGTTTGATTTGACTTAAATGGGGGTTGTCTGGCGGTGGGTTGGCTGAGAAGAGGGAATTGAGACAGAGAGGGAGAGGAGGTCTCAGGCGTGGAAACACAGAGAGAGGGAAAAAGAGAAGAAGAAGAAGAAGAAAGAGGGAGGGGATTCGAGGTGCAAGGAAGCTCCGGTTGCGCTTCTAGCTGAAGGAAAAAGTATAGATCTCCTTCTCCTCTACGCAAGGACCTCGATTTCCAAAAAGAAAAAGGTAAATATCCGTCCCTATCTAGTCTTTTGGTGACATTAGGCTATACAAAGGGTGGATGTAGTCTAGAGGAGTCAGATAAGGGTTGTAGAGGTGGTTAAAAGAGAAAGAATCGGATTTCGACAAATTTTTCTGGCACTACGGAAAAACTGTGTCGAAGTCCCAAATTCGGCGAATTATTTAGGGGGTCAAATGACCTCCAATAGCAATGCATGTTACCTCTTTAGAATTCCCTATGAGTGTAGAATGTTAGGTAAAAATTTCATCAAATTTGGAGTTTGGAAAGTGGATAAAACCCGGGATGAAGTAACCGGCTGTCAGTCCGGGTTACTGTTCATCCGGGTGGGAAAATAAGAAATTTTATGCCAAAATAGGGTATTAAGCCTAGATTAGGCTAAGGGAGACCTTGTACTCGTGCAAGGGAGTCCCTAATACACATAAATGATGAGTTAATTAATAGAAAAAGAAAAAGAGAAAGAAAAGAAAAGATTTAGGGAACGGGGAAGTTGAATCAATTAAAGTTCCCTATGTTATAATTGGCACGTAGATTATAGCCCTTGATACAAGACTAAATGTATTGTAAATGCATGTCACAGTTGGGCAAGAAGCTAGGGAACAGGAGGAAGAAGTTTTCCACTGCCTGCTGTAGAATTCTAGAGGCGTATCGAGGCCGTGCCGGATTGGCAGGTGAGTGGGAGTCATGTACTTTGCACCATGAGCATCCTTAATTCATTTTCATGAATGTCGCCAAGTGTGAATTGATTCCACTTGAGCATATTGATTGATATTGTAGTAGATTCCTCTATAATTTTGATTCTCCATGCTTGATTATTCTGTACATGCATTTGAGGGAACATTGAGAGGAATTACGAGGGGTTGATGAGTAATCAAATTGATTCCGAATTGTGAAATAACTTCTTTTGTAAATTGATTTCATTTTCTCTATTTCAAAGACTTGTAGAGCCCTTCTCATGGTATATTGAGTTGCATTGTACTCCCGTGATTCCTCACTCCCAACCCTGATGTTAGTTATAATTGGGTCGTGGCCGAGTGAGTGGTAATCTTGATTATACTCCTTTTTAGTAGAGTATTGGGAGGGTGCATTATGGCATTTATGCATGGCTTGGCAGTATCTGCAGGACACCTATAGTCGATGGGGTTGAACATCGGCCTTTGTGCACATAGTAGCCTTCTGGGTGGGCGGAGCCCAGTCCCTTCCTAGGGGGGACACGGCCCTAGGCGTAGGATCGGCCGGTCCTACGACTTATATTCTGCTTGCCGCCGGGTATAGTAAGACCCCGCGAGGTGCAGTATGGCTTTCCGCGGATGTAGAATTCCCGCGAGGTGCCGTTTAGTATGTAGATGTGAGATGGATTTCTGTTCTGGATACTGGCCTGCATTTATATGATCAATGTGGTGTCTTATCCTGCATATGCATGTGACAGTGGGGAGTTGTTGCTGGTTCGCCTGGGGCGTAAAACCCACCTCCCGACAGCTGTCTAGCATTTACATTATTAGTATGGTGTCTTATCCTGCATATGCATGTGACAGTAGGGAGTTGTTGCTGGTTCGCCTGGGGCGTAAAACCCACCTCCCGACAGCTGTCTAGTGGTGATTTACATATTGGTGTGGTGTCATATTCGTTGTATGCATATGGCAGTAGGGAGTTGTTGCTGGTTCGCCTGGGGCGTAAAACCCACCTCCCGATAGCTGTCTTGTTGATGATTCAGCCTATTGACGCCTGATTTATATGATTCAGTACTATGACCTGTTGAGCATATTCATGAGTAGCATATATGTTTACTTGATTATTTCATATATGCTTCAGATGAGTTGATATTGATTGTGGTGATATTGATGATTTACTCCATATTCTTTATGTTGAGTTCATGTTCATCTTGTTATTGATCTTGAGATTTTACCTCGAGCCATGATTATATCTTGTCTCATGTGCATAGTACTCTCTACTCCACTCACTGAGTATTTATATACTCACTCCCCAGTTTGATATTTTTGATTGCAGGGCAGGTATTGTATAGAGAGGAGCAGGATTAGTGGTTGCCTGCTAGCTATGCCGCTCCATAGTATAGTATAATGTAGATAGAGGTTTATCCCCTTTTGGTGTATTATAAACCTTCTATTATATATAGTGCATAGTTACAGTCATAGATCCTGTTGTGGATATGGGTTTGACCATGGATGGATTGGGAAGCAGGTATATATATGTGTGCAGATCAGTTGTGTGCCTGTGATAATGTATTGCTATATATTGTCCAGGTTTATATGTGACAGATTATGTGATTGCTGCTCTGACAGGTAGTGTGTTTTATGTATTGAGATAATCCTGACAGGTCACTATAGGAAAAGTGATCATTTTGTGCATGCATCATGCCAAATTTTTTCAAGATTTATTGATGATTGATAGGTAGTAGGGTTCTACGCGGTGGCTGGTGGCCTTATGCCTACCCGCACCCTAGGACCGTCGTGGCGGCCCGCCGGGAATGGGGCGGGGGTCGTGACAAAGCTTGGTATCAGAGCAAAGGTTAAGAAAAGTCCTGTCAGAGCAATAGGATGAGTCAGGATTAAGTATAGGATTATACTATGGAGCATAGGATTTTTCTGTATGTTATTTTATGAGTCATTTACAACTCAGTAAAATATATCATGACTCAGTGTGTAACGACCATCCTCTCTTTTTGACTTTTTTAGAGAGATATAAAGAATACCTCCAAGGAGAGGACCTACTCGTCCTGGAAAGAGGATGGAGCCAGATATAGCATTGGATGTGGGTTCTGCACATGTCGAGCCCCAAAGAGAAAAATCTCCTCCTGCTGATAGACGGAGGGTTGATGATCAAGGAGAGGTAGGAAGTAGAGATGCATTGATGGAACAGTTACTGGCGGAGAATCAGGCTCTGAAGGAGCAGATTGCTCGGGGGAAATCTCCTGCCCCGTCAGTAGTATCCATCCCACCTCCTGTAGTTGTGCCAAGAAGTTTGGCCAGGCGGGCTCTAGATGATGAGGGGATTACTGTACAGGAATTTCTGAGGCTCAGAACCCCGGAGTTTAAGGGGGAAGAAGGTGAAGATCCTCAGAGATTTCTGGAGGAGACTGAAAAGATGATACGGAGACTGCCCTGTTCTGATGCAAGAGTTATAGAACTTGTAGGGCTTACAATGAAGGAAGATGCCTGGGACTGGTACCAGAGACAAGTGGAGGACAGATTGTACAGTAGGAATCCTCCAACTTGGGAAGAGTTCAGGCAAGCAGTGATGGATGAGTTTTTGTCTCCGGCTGAGAGGCAAAATCGGGCTCTTCAGTTTGAGAGGCTGAAGCAGATGCCCGGAATGAGCGTATCTGAGTACGCTCGTGAGTTCACTAGATTGGGGAAGTATGCTCCTTACATCATCCCCACTGAAGCTGCCAGGATAGAAAGATTCAGACGGGGTCTGATTTTCCCGCTTTATAATGCGGTGTTGGCAGTAGAGGTCCCCACCTTGTCGAGGCTGATAGATAAAGCAAAATAGTGGGAGACCAGAAACAAAGAGGAAAGAGCTGAAAGAGAACAGAGAAAAATGAGTGTGGGGAAGGAGCAAAGCAGAAGAGGTAGATCTGAGGGAGTAGATCTCTCGGAGGGCCCGACGGAGCAGTCTGTATGCTCAACTCCACCTGCCCCACGTAAGAGGAAATGGAGGGAAAGAGGTCAATCACAAGATACTTTTCTACCATCAGTACCTCGTCCTCCGGTCACTATGGCCAGAACTGAATCTAAGTTTCAATCATGGCCAGTGTGTGGCATATGTGGGAAGCAGCACCCTGGCAGATGCAGAATGGGTCAGGGAGTGTGCTACAGATGTGGACAGCCGGGTCATTTTGTCAGAGAATGCCCGCAGGGTGCCACCCAGCAGTTTGTGCCTTTAACATCCTACCCTTCTGTGCAGATGGACAGGCCTAGTAGTAGGGGGCCTGTAGGCAGAGGCAGAGGTCAGACACCAGCGTCACAGCAGAGTGCCGGACCATCTCAGCCATTAGCTCCAGCAGGCAGAGGGCAAGGAAGGGTGTTTACGGTAAATCCACAAGAGGCACAGGCATCGAATGCAGCTGTGACAGGTATGCTCCTCATTGATAAGATTAAAGCTAGAGTGTTGTTTGATTTTGGAGCTACCCATTCATTTGTGTCCCCTTATTTTGCTAAGAAGTTAGCTAAGGATAAGATATTAATGCATATTCCCTTAGCTATTAGTACATCTGTAGGGGATAGTATAAAAGCGAAGTATGTGTATATTACCTGTGTGGTAGAGATAGAAGGTAAAACACTTCTAATTGATTTGATTTCCAATACCACATCGAGCAGAATATGAAAAGCAGATACACTCACCCCTTTGAGTAATCAGGTAATTTACTCTTTTAAATTCGAGGACGAATTTTATATAAGGGGGGGAGGATGTAATAACCCCAAAATATTTTTTTTTTATATAAAAAGGGATAGAATAGTCCTTTTCAATTAATATAAGGGGTAAAATTGGAAGGAATCAAAAGATAATGGCATAGTTGTAGATCCGTTGAAGTGGTAAGGGCAAAATGGGAAATTTTAGAGTTTGATTTGACTTAAATGGGGGTTGTCTGGCGGTGGGTTGGCTGAGAAGAGGGAATTGAGACAGAGAGGGAGAGGAGGTCTCAGGCGTGGAAACACAGAGAGAGGGAAAAAGAGAAGAAGAAGAAGAAGAAAGAGGGAGGGGATTCGAGGTGCAAGGAAGCTCCGGTTGCGCTTCTAGCTGAAGGAAAAAGTATAGATCTCCTTCCCCTCTACGCAAGGACCTCGATTTCCAAAAAGAAAAAGGTAAATATCCGTCCCTATCTAGTCTTTTGGTGACATTAGGCTATACAAAGGGTGGATGTAGTCTAGAGGAGTCAGATAAGGGTTGTAGAGGTGGTTAAAAGAGAAAGAATCGGATTTCGACAAATTTTTCTGGCACTACGGAAAAACTGTGTCGAAGTCCCAAATTCGGCGAATTATTTAGGGGGTCAAACGACCTCCGATAGCAATGCATGTTACCTTTTTAGAATTTTCTATGAGTGTAGAATGTTAGGTAAAAATTTCATCAAATTTGGAGTTTGGAAAGTGGATCAAACCCGGGATGAAGTAACCGGCTGTCAGTCCGGGTTACTGTTCATCCGGGTGGGAAAATAAGAAATTTTATGCCAAAATAGGGTATTAAGCCTAGATTAGGCTAAGGGAGACCTTGTACTCGTGCAAGGGAGTCCCTAATACACATAAATGATGAGTTAATTAATAGAAAAAGAAAAAGAGAAAGAAAAGAAAAGATTTAGGGAACGGGAAAGTTGAATCAATTAAAGTTCCCTATGTTATAATTGGCACATAGATTATAGCCCTTGATACAAGACTAAATGTATTGTAAATGCATGTCACAGTTGGGCAAGAAGCTAGGGAACAGGAGGAAGAAGTTTTCCACTGCCTGCTGTAGAATTCTAGAGGCGTATCGAGGCCGTGCCGGATTGGCAGGTGAGTGGGAGTCATGTACTTTGCACCATGAGCATCCTTAATTCATTTTCATGAATGTCGCCAAGTGTGAATTGATTCCACTTGAGCATATTGATTGATATTGTAGTAGATTCCTCTATAATTTTGATTCTCCATGCTTGATTATTCTGTACATGCATTTGAGGGAACATTGAGAGGAATTACGAGGGGTTGATGAGTAATCAAATTGATTCCGAATTGTGAAATAACTTCTTTTGTAAATTGATTTCATTTTCTCTATTTCAAAGACTTGTAGAGCCCTTCTCATGGTATATTGAGTTGCATTGTACTCCCGTGATTCCTCACTCCCAACCCTGATGTTAGTTATAATTGGGTCGTGGCCGAGTGAGTGGTAATCTTGATTATACTCCTTTTTAGTAGAGTATTGGGAGGGTGCATTATGACATTTATGCATGGCTTGGCAGTATCTGCAGGACACCTATAGTCGATGGGGTTGAACATCGGCCTTTGTGCACATAGTAGCCTTCTGGGTGGGCGGAGCCCAGTCCCTTCCTAGGGGGGACACGGCCCTAGGCGTAGGATCGGCCGGTCCTACGACTTATATTCTGCTTGCCGCCGGGCATAGTAAGACCCCGCGAGGTGCAGTATGGCTTTCCGCGGATGTAGAATTCCCGCGAGGTGCCGTTTAGTATGTAGATGTGAGATGGATTTCTGTTCTGGATACTGGCCTGCATTTATATGATCAATGTGGTGTCTTATCCTGCATATGCATGTGACAGTGGGGAGTTGTTGCTGGTTCGCCTGGGGCGTAAAACCCACCTCCCGACAGCTGTCTAGCATTTACATTATTAGTATGGTGTCTTATCCTGCATATGCATGTGACAGTAGGGAGTTGTTGCTGGTTCGCCTGGGGCGTAAAACCCACCTTCCGACAGCTGTCTAGTGGTGATTTACATATTGGTGTGGTGTCATATTCGATGTATGCATATGGCAGTAGGGAGTTGTTGCTGGTTCGCCTGGGGCGTAAAACCCACCTCCCGATAGCTGTCTTGTTGATGATTCAGCCTATTGACGCCTGATTTATATGATTCAGTACTATGACCTGTTGAGCATATTCATGAGTAGCATATATGTTTACTTGATTATTTCATATATGCTTCAGATGAGTTGATATTGATTGTGGTGATATTGATGATTTACTCCATATTCTTTATGTTGAGTTCATGTTCATCTTGTTATTGATCTTGAGATTTTACCTCGAGCCATGATTATATCTTGTCTCATGTGCATAGTACTCTCTACTCCACTCACTGAGTATTTATATACTCACTCCCCAGTTTGATATTTTTGATTGCAGGGCAGGTATTGTATAGAGAGGAGCAGGATTAGTGGTTGCCTGCTAGCTGTGCCGCTCCATAGTATAGTATAATGTAGATAGAGGTTTATCCCCTTTTGGTGTATTATAAACCTTCTATTATATATAGTGCATAGTTGCAGTCATAGATCCTGTTGTGGATATGGGTTTGACCATGGATGGATTGGGAAGCAGGTATATATATGTGTGCAGATCAGTTGTGTGCCTGTGATAATGTATTGCTATATATTGTCCAGGTTTATATGTGACAGATTATGTGATTGCTGCTCTGACAGGTAGTGTGTTGTATGTATTGAGATAATCCTGACAGGTCACTATAGGAAAAGTGATCATTTTGTGCATGCATCATGCCAAATTTTTCAAGATTTATTGATGATTGATAGGTAGTAGGGTTCTACGCGGTGGCTGGTGGCCTTATGCCTACCCGCACCCTAGGACCGTCGCGGCGGCCCGCCGGGAACGGGGCGGGGGTCGTGACACCGACTCCAGGTGAGGCCAACCAGCAGGCCTGTAAAGCAGAAGAAAGGAGGCTCCGCCCCTGAGCGACAACGAGCTGCGGCCGAGGAGGTGGACAAACTCCTCGGAGCCGGCTTCATCCGGGAGGTCTCCTACCCGGATTGGCTCGCCAACGTAGTCCTCGTAAAGAAGGCCAACGGAAAATGGCGTATGTGCGTGGACTACACCGACCTGAACAAGGCCTGCCCAAAAGACAGCTTCCCTCTCCCGAGCATCGACCAGCTCGTCGACTCCACTTCAGGACACCAACTGCTAACTTTTATGGACGCCTTTTCAGGATACAACCAAATCCGAATGGCGCCAGAAGACGAGGAGAAGACGGCCTTCATCACCGACAAGGGCACCTACTGCTACAAGGTGATGCCCTTTGGCCTGAAAAACGCTGGGGCCACCTATCAGAGACTGGTCAGCCAAATCTTTAAAGACCAGATCGGCCGGAACATGGAAGTCTATGTGGACGACATGCTGGTAAAGAGCCAAGCGGCGGAACACCACATAGCCGATCTCAACGAGACATTCGCCAAGCTCAAAAAATACCAAACGAAACTCAATCCGGCGAAGTGCGCGTTCGGGGTCACCTCGGGCAAGTTCCTGGGTTTCATAGTGACCCAACGCGGAATTGAAGCCAACCCGGAGAAAATCCGGGCACTGCAAGAGATGTCGCCTCCAAAGACAGTTAAGGAGGTGCAGCGGCTCGCGGGGCGGGTAGCCGCCCTGGGAAGGTTTGTTTCTCGATCAGCCGAGCGTTGCCTCCCCTTCTTCAAGAGCCTCAAACGGCCGAAAGACTTCCGGTGGACAGAAGAATGCCAGCAAGCCTTTGAAGAGCTTCGGAGCCTTCTGGCCTCTCCCCCGCTGCTCACCAAGCCCCAGAAGGGCGAAATTCTTTACTTATATCTGGCCGTCTCCCCAGCTGCAGTAAGCTCGGTCCTCGTCCGGAAAGAAGACAAGCTCCAAAAGCCGGTCTATTACACCAGCCGGGTTCTCAGGGATGCTGAGACCCGATATTCTAAACTTGAGAAGACCATCTTCGCTCTCATCATCTCGGCTCGGAGACTCAGGCCTTACTTCCAAGCCCACACGATAGCTATATTAACCGACCAGCCTATGAAGCAGATATTGCAGAGGTCGGATCGTGCGGGGAGGATCGCCAAATGGGCGGTCGAGCTCGGGGAATTCGACCTAGAATATCGGCCCAGGCCGGCTATCAAAGCTCAGATACTCGCCGACTTCATCGTGGAGTGCACCCTTCCGGACGACCCCGAGCCGCCATCTGAGTTCGTGGAGGAGACCCCGAAGCAGCCATGGGTCCTGCACTCGGATGGGTCTTCGACCCCGGGGGGCAGCGGGGCCGGACTTATCCTCACCAGTCCAGATGGAGTGGTGGCCGAGCAAGCTCTGCGTCTCGAGTTCCCGGCCTCGAACAATGAGGCCGAGTATGAGGCTCTCATCGCCGGGCTCAAGCTGGCGAAAGAACTAAAAGTGGGAGACCTGACGGCCTTCAGCGACTCCCAGCTGGTGGTGAACCAGGTCCAAGGAGATTTTGAAGCTAAAGAGCTATCCATGCAAAAGTATCTCCAAAAGGTGCGGGAACTCACATCTGCCCCGAATTCTTTCAATATTCAGTATATTCCCAGAGCGGAAAACCTCAGGGCAGACCAGCTATCCAAACTGGCCACCTCCCGCATGAGCGAGCTTCCCAAGGGAACAGCGCTCGAGTATCTTCGGGTCCCCAGCACGGAGGAACCCGAGCCCACTATGTGCATCGACTCCGAGCCAAGCTGGATCGACGGGCTCGTCTGCTATCTTCAGGACGGAACTCTACCTCATGACGAGACGGAGGCTCGCCGAATCAAGCGCCAGGCTCCCCGGTATGTCTTGTACGAGAATAAACTCTATCGACGATCATTTACTTCTCCCCTTCTCAGATGCCTCCGCCCCTCCGAGGCGGACTACGCCCTCCGAGAGGTCCATGAAGGGATCTGCGGAAATCACCTGGGGGGTCGAGCCTTGGCCCATAAGATCCTGCGGCAGGGATACTACTGGCCCACACTCCAGAAGGACGCAACAGATTTCGTCCGCAAGTGCGATCGGTGCCAACGAAACGCCAATATCCAGCGCCGACCTTCAGCTCTGCTGACCTCCATCATCACCCCCTGGCCGTTTGCCCAATGGGGGATCGACATCCTGGGGCCCTTTCCCCTGGCCACCGGACAGAGAAAGTTCCTGGTCGTCTCCATCGACTACTTCACCAAATGGGTCGAGGCCGAACCTGTTGCCCGGATCACCGAGCAAAAGATGCGGGACTTCGTGTGGAAGTCTATAATCTGCCGATTCGGACTACCCCGTATCCTTATATCTGACAATGGTCGACAATTTGACAATGTTCATTTCAGGGAGTTTTGCTCTGAGCTCGGCATTGATCATCGCTTCACCTCGGTTGCCCATCCCCAGACAAACGGGAAAACTGAGGTAACTAACCGAACTATTTTGCAGGGACTCAAAGCTAGGCTTGATCGGTCCAAAGGACAGTGGGTCGAGGACTTGTACAATGTCCTTTGGGCGTACCGGACCACGTTCCGACTGCCCACGGGAGAGACCCCCTTCAACCTAGCATACGGCACTGAGGCCGTCATCCCATTGGAGATCGGCTTGCCTTCTCCGAGGGTGGAGCATTACGACCCCGATACCAATTCCTCCCAGCTCAGGAGCAATTTGGACCTCGTCGAAGAGACAAGAGAGGTCGCCCGGGTGCGCATGGCGAGATATCAACAGCGAACGGCCCAATACTACAACTCCAGAGTTAAGCCCAAGCTCTTCAAAGTAGGGGACCTCGTCCTCAGGAAAGCCGAGGCTTCTCAACCAACCGAGCAAGGAAAGCTCGCCCCAAACTGGGAAGGACCGTATCAAATCGCCCGGGTACAACGGCCAGGGGCGTACAAATTGAAGTCCCTAGAAGGGACTCTGATCCCACGAAGCTGGAACTCCGAGAATTTACGAATGTACTACCAGTGAAACCCCAAGGGGTTCAAGATAATCAGGATAATGGACTCAGCTCCTTTTTCTGCAAATATTTCTCTCATTTTGATGACTGTAATCCTCTTCTAATATTGGGTCGTCTGTGATCCTCAGATTCTCCGGCCAAAATCGGGATGCCTCGAGGCTCGACCGTAGAGTCCCAAACTCCCTCGACCTCGGGAAGAATCGCAGGACGGTGAAACGTCGACTGGTGCAAGATTCCTCGACTAAGGTCGAGATGCCCCGAGTGTCGACAGTGCGTGCCCAGACCCCTCGACACTTCAGGAAGACGGGGTAGTACCTTCGCAGTCCCCCGTGGCGCTCAACACCAACAACGGGGTAGTACCTTCGCGGCCCCCCGTAGCGCCTCCTCGACTAAGGTCGGGATGCCCCGAGGGTCGACCGTAGAGAACCAGACTCCCTCGACCTCGGGAAGGCGCCGTGAGGGGTGGAAAGGGTGGCTCCACCCGGGGCGCCACAAAGTGGACCCCCGGGAGCGGTCGACGATCCCCGATCCCCGAAGCGAGCGATCCCTCGACTAAGGTCGGGATGCCCCGAGGGTCGACCGTAGAGAACCAGACTCCCTCGACCTCGGGAAGCGTCGCAGGTCGACAGTGCGTACCCAGACCCCTCGACCTGACGAACGACTCCTCGACTAAGGTCGGGATGCCCCGAGGGTCGACCGTAGAGAACCAGACTCCCTCGACCTCGGGAAGGCGTCGTGAGGGGTGGAAAGGGTGGCTCCACCCGGGGCGCCACAAAGTGGACCCCCGGGAGCGGTCGACGATCCCCGATCCCCGAAGCGAGCGATCCCTCGACTAAGGTCGGGATGCCCCGAGGGTCGACCGTAGAGAACCAGACTCCCTCGACCTCGGGAAGCGTCGCCGGTCGGTAGAGCGTGCCCAGACCAGCCGACCTGACGAACGACTCCTCGACTAAGGTCGGGATGCCCCGAGGGTCGACCGTAGAGAACCATACTCCCTCAACCTCGGGAAGGCGCCGTGAGGGGTGAAAAGGGTGGCTCCACCCGGGGCGCCACAAAGTGGACCCCCGGGAGCGGTCGACGATCCCCGATCCCCGAAGCGAGCGATCCCTCGACTAAGGTCGGGATGCCCCGAGGGTCGACCGTAGAGAACCAGACTCCCTCGACCTCGGGAAGCGTCGCCGGTCGGTAGAGCGTGCCCAGACCAGCCGACCTGACGAACGATCCCTCGACTAAGGTCGGGATGCCCCGAGGGTCGACCGTAGAGAACCAGACTCCCTCGACCTCGGGAAGGCGCCGTGAGGGGTGGAAAGGGTGGCTCCATCCGGGGCGCCACAAAGTGGACCCCCGGGAGCGGTCGACGATCCCCGATCCCCGAAGCGAATGATCCCTCGACTAAGGTCGGAATGCCCCGAGGGTCGACCGTAGAGAACCAGACTCCCTCGATCTCGGGAAGCGTCGCCGGTCGGTAGAGCGTGCCCAGACCAGCTGACATGACGAACGATCCCTCGACTAAGGTCGGGATGCCCCGAGGGTCGACCGTAGAGAACCAGACTCCCTCGACCTCGGGAGGTATCACAGGTCAGCAAAGCGTCTACGAACCCGCCGACCTGACGTGAGATCCCTCGACCAAGGTTGAGGCGCTCCGAGGTCCGACCATAGGGTCTTAAGCCCCCTCGATCTCAAAAAGGGCTACAAATCAACAGAGCCTCCCCAGATCCTCTCAACTCCGGCAGGAGTCGCCGGGTCCATGGGAAGCCCGAGCCCCTTTTACAAGTCAAAAATGACTCCGGAGGTCGACGAGGAAGGGAAGCGACCTACTCCACCATGCGAAGCATGACCCCGAGAATGCAACAGGTACACCCAACTAGACGCCCTCCTTGTCAAATTTCATCTACATATTGCCGAGCGGGATCTCGTCCAATGTTGGAGTCTTATTTTGCCCCAAAGCCGGGCTTCTTCGCTGGGTCGGCTTAAGACCGACCTCCCAACTTCATTATGCCTGCTCTGTTCGTCAAGTCTCCGCAATCCGTACTAAGGCTTCATAAAGTAGGGCCCAACTCGGCTCTTCTAAGTAAACTCCGACGTCCAGATGAGAAAGTGGTCCCGGCCACGAATGTACCAGCCAAGCACAGGTACCAAGGCAATCTTTGGGAATCCCAGCCTTGTTCACCGAAATCTCGGCAGGGTCCGAGAACGATAACTACGAAAACCTTCGGCAATAACTTGTTTATTAGCCCGCGCTCCCTATGAGAGGTTCGGAGTTGAGTTCGGAAACCCGACTAAACTCCCCGAATAGCGGCACGAATAGACCTATTCCGGTCCCACTTGAAGGGCTAAGGCCCGACCTCGGTGCCTTAAGATTTTCCTAAAGGCCAAACGTGGCAACTCCCATGACTCTAAGATCCGAGTTATAGGACTTAGAGAAATTTTCTAGAAACCTAAGCTCGGAGCTCCCTTTGGTCGAGACGACTGGAATCCGAGAAGGCTAAGATATAGCCAGGGAAAAGGGCAGCTTCGTTAAGCAGCCCAAAGATTAAAATACGAAGTTAGAGGTCGTCGAGGCGGTTAGCTAAGGTTCTAGCCTCATCCACGACAACAGAGGGAAAGATGAACACAGAATGACAAAAACATTTCTTCATTAACAAAGGGCCGGAAGGCCAATTACAAAATTGGAAGTCGGCCACTCAAGGGCCGACCCCGGATACAATGAAAAAGAAAAGAAAAATATACTAAGTCCTAAGCGGCGGGAGCCACATCCGGGGGGTCATCCGGCACATTGATGACCTCATGATCTTCCTCCGGAACAGGCTCGGGGCCGGGAGCAGGAGCTTCGGGCGCCGCCTCCGGGACAGCGTCGATCTCGGCCGCCGGAGCCGCCTCCATGACACCGTCCGCCTCGGCTACCCCCGTCGAAGGCTCGGCGGGGTCCTGCTCGTATATTCCCGCCTCGGACGTCAGGATGGCAGGAAGGGCTTGCACGTCGGACCCCCAGCCCCGGTCCTCCCTCGGACGGACCGTCGAGAAGTCGTACTGAGGGCAGTACCGGCGCACCTGCTCCCGGAAGTTCTCGAAGCCTCGAAGGAAACCGTCGACCGTCTCCTCCTCCAACATGTCGCGGAACTCTTGCGACTCTTTGAAGAGTTCCACAGCATGCTCGGCTCATTCGAGGGCCCTCCTCTCTCGGGCCTCAAGTTGCCCGAGTCGGAGGCGGAAGACCCCCTCCTCATACTCGAGGGCCGCGACCCTGGCCTGGACCTCCCCTAAGCGCGCCTCCGTGCCGCGCATGGTTGCCCTGGTCAGGGCATGAGCCGCCTTCTCCTCCTCGAGCGCCCCCACCATGGCAAGGCGCTCAGCCTCGGTGGCTGTCCACCGAGCCTCGGCCGCGGCCAACGCCGCCTCCAGCTCGGCGACTCTTTTCTTGGCCGGCTCCAGTTGCTGGCCGAGCTGTTGAACTTCTTCCCGATACCCATGGGCGATGAACGCCATGGTGTCGAGCTCGAGAATATGCTGAAAAGAAAGAAACGAGGGTATTGTGAGTTGAAAAGCACATATGTATGCTAAAAACTCGGGGAAATTAAGAAGGAAGCTTACCCGGACGGTGTTGCAGTAAGCACTGCCAACGACCTCCTCCAGCGAAATACCCCGGAACACGGCCCGGTCCGCTGGAAGCACCGCACGCCGCAACATGGAGCGTGCGACCTCGGCATCTTGAAAGGCCGAGCGCCCCTCGGGAATAGAAGAGTCCGGCTCGACCGACTCTTCTCGGAAAGCTCGGGAAGAGCTCGGCACGATCGAACCCGAGGTCCCGGAGCCGCTCACCTCGGTGCCTCGGGAAAGCCCGGGTCCTGGCTGCTGCGGCCGGACCACGGACGGCTCGCCCCGCTAGGCAAGGGGGGTAGGGCAAGGAGGGGCCGACGGGCCCGCATCACCAACAACCCGCTCCCGCCTCGGGTCGGCTGCAGGGGCCCCCGCCTCGGGGCCACTCGTCCCGGCCGACGAAGAAGCGCCGTCCGTCCTCGCCCTCTTCCGAGGCTGGGGCGCAGCACCCCCGGCCTCGGCCTCTCGCCTCCTCAGGCGAGAGAAAAGTGATGTGTTGCTGGTCGGCATGCGTGGAATATCTGAAATCAAGAATTTTGTTAAGAGTCAGACCAGTGACCGTAAAGACGGAGAACAAGAAATAAATAAATAGAATAATGCAACCGCCCTTACCCTCGGGGCGCGCCGAGCTCAGACCCACGCTCGCCAGGGCGTCCTCCCGCAGGAGCTCGGTCAGGTCGTTGCCCCTCCCGAGGGCTCGCAAAGAGTCCAGGGTCCTCAGCTCCCTCCCCGTGGGCTCGGAGAGTTTGTTGAGGGCCTTCAGCCGAGGGTGTCCCCACCTTGGCTCGAACCCCCAAGGCGCCGCAGACGCCAGAAAGAAAAACTTCCTCTTCCACTCGTGAATCGAGGAAGGGGCGCCCCGGAAGAGTGACATACCGCCCCGAAAGGCGAAATATAACCACCCTACGTCCGCCGGGTTTTTCTTTAACAGAAAACACCGGCGAAAAAGGCCTACCGAAATCGGGATCCCGTGCCCGAGGCACAGGGATAAAAACCCGATTATGGTCCTCCATGAGTTCGGAGCCAACTGCGCCGGGACGAGCTGGTACTCGGCCAGCAAGTTGCTCACGAACTCATGGGCGGAAAAACGCAGGCCCGCCCAAAGTGTCTCGCGGTAAACCGCGATCCGACCTGGGGGCGGCTGCGTCACCCTGTCTTCCGGCCCTGCGGTTTCAAGGCGAAACCCGGGCTGGAAGAAGAAACGGGAGCGGATTAACTCCAGCTCCTCTTCCGACAGACTCGACCCAACCTCTTCGGGACCGGAACCCATTCTCACGGAAGAGTGGAGCAAAAGTTAAGAGTAGAAAATGGAAGTTGACGAGGAGGAGAAAAGAGGAAACCCTAGTGAAAACAGGAAGAAAACCTACTGGACATTACCGGAAATCGCTCCGGGCACCACCGGCAAGATTCAGCTGAGGGAGGAAGCAGGGGGGAAAGACGACGAAAATAAGAGGCAGCCAAACAAGACCTTTAGGGCAGACTCGTGGGGTTTATATAGACCCCCGTGACGGCCCAGATCGACGGGGTCGGTTCCCATCCCCCCGACCAGGTTGCGCCACGTGTCGACCTCGGAAGCCGAGGCACCGTATTCACTCCGGTTTAATAAATCGGATACGAAATCGAAGCGTTGTCCCATCGGATCTCGGGGCCTCATCATGGGTCCACAGAATCAAATCGTCTTGAGGAACGAGCGGACGTAACCCCCGCTCCCCTCGTTTAATAAGATCTGGGACACGTGGAGCCCCGATGAGGCCTCCACTTCTTCGGAATTATGATCCAGTAACATGAAATCGAAAGCGTCCGACCTCGGGTCGCGCCGCGTGTCCGTTTCAAACCCCGTAACGGCACACTCATTAATGAGCCAGAAACGTCGATTACGGAATCGAGACACCGCCTCGACGAGCTCGAGGTCCCCCATCATTAATCCGCCGTAAAATGATCCTGGCGATTCAAGAAGCATGATGATACGAGCTCCATCATTAGCTCACCGAATAAAGCAGCCTCGAGACGCCAAAGGGCGCATATCTCACCATGAAAGCTCCGGAAAGCACAAGGGGGCGGGCGAGACCTTCCCCCCAACCTTAGTGACAGACTTTACTTCCCACGTCCGAGCCCCACAAGCCGCTCGAACTCGGAAGTCGGGGGGTAGTGTTGGGGGGAATAAAGTTTCCCCTCAAATGACATAAATGCCCCTAAAAAGCGGTACAACCTCCGACCCCGGACAGCCGAAGTCAGCGTCCGACCTCGGAACGCTCGGCCACAAGACGACCGACCCCGAAACATCCGACCTAAGAGAAACCCCGATGTCCGAGGACCGTACTCTAACACCCCTCCGGCATTTATTGCGCATGGCCGCTGTAATCTTCCGGCACACTCAACAATAAATGCGGATCTCCGGCTTACTCCACCATTAATGCGGATCTCCGGCTTACTCCATAATAAATGCGGATCTCCGACTTACTCCACAATAAATGCGCATGGCTCCTGACATCTACGGATCCCCAGCTCTCCACGGCAAATCGACCCTGCAGGGTCTAGTCGACTATGATAAGTCTCTGATCTCGGCCATACCGCCGACATCAGTGCAATGATTCGCCTGACCGAGCGCCGACCTGAACAACATGCCAAGCCAGACTACGGCCTCGCCCTGTTACATCACAGGTAAACCGACCCCCGCATATAAAAGGGAGCCTTGGCCTCTCAAGAGGGGATTGGAACATTCATACACCCAAAAATCACTGTTTATCTCCTTCTCCCCACTATTTGCCCCCTCCCTGACTTGAGCGTCGGAGGGCCGGCGCCGGAGAACCCGGCCACCGGTTCGTGTGCAGGCACCCGGACGGAGGAGCCGCCAGCCAACGGATCGCCGCCCCGCTGCGAGGACCTGCTGTTCCTTCTCTCCGACCGCCCCGGACGGAGGACGCCGCCCGCCAACAGACCGCCGCCCCGCCGTGAGGACTAACAGTCGCTCCCTCTCCTTGACCGAAGATTGCCCCCGGGTCCAATTTCCAGCAACAGGATGGATTTAGAAAAGTGAAATCCTAACCACAGAGAAGAGAAAAGATGGAAGGAGGACTAAGGAGGACTATAAGATTTTCTTTCCACATCATCCTCTTCTGCTATATAAGCAGGTCACACAACATCACATAACACTTTGGTCATGGCAGCTAGATTGAATTTATGGTCTAGGTCCGAATTAAACGAATTTAAAAGATTGATGGTCTGACCACACTAAATTAAAGTTTAGAAGGAAATCAAAAATCTCCAAATTGTTTATTTTTTTTGTGTGATTATTTATAAATATAATGGGCAGGTTGCTTCAAAAATAAAAAATAAAAAAGGGTCCATCCTCTGGAAGCTAATGCTGGAGCGGTTCATGTCATTCGCCATGATTGAAGCACAAGAGATTTTGGAATTTGACAATTCACTGCAGTCGTTCATGTGAGATACCCTACCAGGAGCGGTGGAAATTTTGGGATTTGATAATCCACTATCCAACGATCGATATTCCTCCTATCTCTCACCCCTTTCTCTCGCCTCCTATCCAACGTAGGGGAGAGTTTGAAAACAAGAGGGTGCTCGCAAGTTCATACTCGCGTCACAATAATTTTTAGGCCGAATTCAAGGAAACCACTCTCGGAATGAAAAAGGAAAAATTGACAGCTCCGATAGTCATCCAAATACCAGCCGAACCCAATAATTGCGGTAGTTGCAACGACTCCAACACGAGCACTGGATACATTAAATATGATTTTTTTACTTCGACCTTTCAAAGGCAACCACCGACCAAGCAAGCACGAGTTGGGGAAAAAATGATCGGAGAATTAATGGTCACCAAATGCGGGCATAGAAAATAGTATCCGCACACTGAACGCCACGTGAACTTCAAACCGACGGCCCTCAAGAGTACCTGATGCAGTGTGCTTCAGCCCGAAGACCAAAGCACGAGTGAAGATCTCTATTATGAAAGATCCTAGGGATAGGTGAGCAGAAAGAAGTATTAAGGTACCTGGGATCTCGATCCTAGGACAGCGAATTTGCAGCAGGAATTGCTCCTCTATCGAGCTCAACATCAGACACATGATAGAATGTTGGCATATGCACTCACTTTTCATAATGGATAGGGTTATCTTGGCGCGGTCAGTACTATTCTCGATCCTGATTTACCTACTATCCAATTCTATACTTCCAGTGGCACACCTTGAGCAGATTTTTAGAAATTTGGCATCTATTTGATATTCTGGGAGGTTATGTGTTAGCCGATCAGGACTGGCAGATTGGGGGTGCCATCCTTAGTTGCAATGAGGGAGGCTTTTGTTGCGAGACATGTTGCTAGATTTTTGCTGGAGCCGGATAGCATATGGTCCTCACTGCTGATGGCCAAGTATGAGGTCATTTCGGAGATGGTGAGCACACGGTTTCGACGCCACAGTTCACCTATTTGGAGGGAGATTTCTGCCAGAACTCCACTAGTGCTCTCGACAATCAAATGGGCCATCGGCGATGGACGGTTCGTTGATGTGCTTGAAGATAGGTGGGTGACGGAGATGCCGATTTGCTGATTGCTGACCATGGTGGACACAGCCAGGTTAGCTGGACTTAGGGTTAGTGACCTGCTTGTTCCTGATGAGGGTTGATGGAGGGAGGGACTAATTCGGGAGGCTTTCGGGGAGCTTTTGGTGAAGTGGATTCTGGCCATTCCTATTCCGTCCTGTGGGGAGTCAGACAGATTGGTATGGATGTCGACTAGGCGATCTAGGGTGCGTGCCAGGAACCTTCATGCGCTGATCAGTCGGGAGCCTGCTCGGTAGATCGATGGAGGTTGGATTTGGAGGATGCGGATCCATCCGCAGGTGGCACTGTTCATATGGAAGGTGGTGTGGAGCTGTGTACCGACCAGGAGGATGTTAGCCAAACGAGGTGTACGGATCTCTTCGTTTTGTGATATGTGCATGCCCGGACGCTGAGGAGACCATTATTCATGTTATCCTCAGGTGCCCCAGGACAGCTCAGATTTGGAAGTGCTCTCCCTCTCCTCCCCCATAGGCTTTGAAGTCAATAAATGACCTACTACACCATTTAAGGGACTCCATGAGGAGACCTGCTCTGTCGAGGAGGGGATCATGAGGGCATATCTGGCTTATCATATTTGGTTAGATAGGAACGCCCGTGTCTTCGAGGGCAATAGATCAGCGTCGAGGACGGTGGTGGACAGGGCCTTTCGTCATGCTGCGGAGATTACTATGGCTACCGCGTCGAGATCCTCTGGGATGGCCAGGAACATATGGGATACCCGTTTCGTTGTCATAGCGCCTAGGTTTACCCTTTTTTTATGGGTACCCCCAACTCTTGGTCATCTCAAAGTTAATTTCAATGGTGGCATGTTAGCGGATGGTTTGTATGGAGGAGTGGAATTTGTGATTAGAGACCATTATGGTATACTGGTAGTAGCAGGGGGTCGGCACACCCTTGGTCTGACCATCATTGAGGCAGAGCTTAGGGCAGTTTGGAAGGGCATCTCCTATGCGAGGAGAGTTCTCAGAGCATATCGGGTACACCTTGAAGGGGATTCCTCCACGGTGATTGACTAAATACAGAGAGTGGACCATTTCGGGGATGGTGACTCGTTAATTGGTGAAACTGATAGACTGGTCAGGAAGATAGAATACTTCCAGGCAGCATATGTGTTTCGGAAGGCAAATAGAGCTGCTGATTGTGTTGCTTTCTTCGTGGCTCGGCACTCCGGTAAATTTATCTGAACGAAAACGGTTGATATCTCTTCTAGATGAATGGTGGATTTATGCTGGACCTGCTGCTAACAGCTCAAAGGCGCCTTAGCTTGTATCCACCAACCCCATTACTCAGAATAAAGCACGATTTTGATGTAAGGATTTATTTTTTATTTAATTTTAGGTCTGCATGGAGCATCGAAGCGATATATTAATGCTCTAGATCGAAACTAAGTTGGTCGAGCTTATCAATAGGACTACATTATGCATGCTGCCATATGTGGTGACTACTCTCATTTGAACTTGTCGATCGACACACGCAAGTATCCTGCATAAGCATGCCTATATATATACACGTATAATTTTGCTATTTAACTATTAAAAAAATCTGACTGGACTTGGCTTAGCCAATTACACCGCTCTCGAAATGAAAGATTTCGAGAGTGCAAATTTCAGATGGAGGCATTCCCACCACAACTTTAATTTATACGGACCACAGTCTTTCCGGGCTTCGCCTTTAGCTTGAACGCAGTAGTCGATGTTAAGATTTCCACCACAAGCTTTAAAAGAAGGGTGTAAGAAATATATATGGCCATAAATTGTCCAACAATGCTCCTCCAAAACAAACAAACAAAAAAATGAAGGACTTTGGAAAGTCATTTTGACCGTGGAGAAACAAAAACAATACGATCAGTTTAGCTGGAGACATTAAGGAATCCTAACTGAGTGATCATGCAAACCTAATAACAAAAATTTTACCAGCTGCTGTGACCGGCTGGCACTTGATGCAAGACTCTCGCGTTAAAATACGATATGTGTCTTCTTCGATTGACGTTTTAGTACGTTCAGTCTAGCATGTGTCGGGGTAAAAAAAAAAAATAACATTCAACCGATCGAGGGAAGTCATGTTGATGTTGATTTTTTTGTATGCTTCTTTTTGAGAATAACGACGGGCGGCCTGCTGTTGATCATAGAAGTATATAGGTGGAATCCCATGCTGCATAACATCAAATGAGATGACATGGAATCTCTCTATCTCTACGTATACGGGGTTTTATATATATATATATATATATACCGTGGTGGCGTGCGTATCCATGGCGTTGGATAAAAAAGAGCCCGTGGTGGTGGCGCCACTTCTGCTTCCGGTTCTTGCCCATGGGATGATGGTGGACCCCTTCCATATACATACATACATACATGTTCCTTCCTCCATGCATGTGACTCTTCTGAACTGGCAGCGCAGAAAACTACCAGATGAAGAGCAGATGGCAGCAACATGCGACATCATGCTGGTGGCCCTCGCCAGGTAGCCATCCTGTGACGGACCCTATGTACGAAGTAAGGACAAATAAATAGTTTTGACGATGCACCTCCGATGCCATGTACCCACTGGAACCTGGCCGGCTCGATGATATATGTTCGCCCCAACTTGGTTAATTTACACGTCCCCGCTAATTAAGTGGACCCGACCATTAATGGACTTGAATGCAGCCCGCTCTCTCTAATCCGTATGAGGCCAGGTTCCCTGAGCTAGGTCTCATGCTTGGGTCCACCCACCATTCATTCCAAATCAATGCTAAGAACAATTTTATGCATGCAAAGGTACGTCTTGCCTTGTCCCATCCTTGAGCTGCAATGATGTACCAGCAAAAACTTGGAACGAAAACTGATCAATGTCAGCATTTTTCAAACGTTTCCGAATCCGAGGCAGGATGCAATGTATGCGAGCCACATGATTCTGCTCAACCAGTCTGCGTGACTGCAATGCATGGTTATCCGGGATTAGGATGAGGTAATTAACAGTTACGTCGCAATCCTTGACCTGTCTGCGGCAGGAACCATACGGTACTCCTTGAGCGTTTCAGCTAGCCAAAGCTGATTTGCTGCATTCATTTGTTTTTTTTTCTAAAATGGAGAAGAAACAAAGACTTAATGCATCTGTTGTGGACTTAATTAATTACCATACACCATCATCCAAGGTTAGCCAATTTTATCCTTTACTAGCTAGCTAGCTAGCTAGATACCCTTGGACCATAGTATGGGCCGTGCTCGACTGGTACGAAAATATATGGGAGAACAAACTTTTTAAGAATATATCAAGGCTGGCACCCAGAAAGTTTTGTTGTAGATGAAACTACCGGCCAAGCAACCAGCCCGAGCAGGCTTTTTAACATTGACAGGACAATGATTCATCTGACTTCATGTTATGGCTGGGCATTTTTACCGCTAGAGTTTCCCAGCGGTGGAAAAGATCTGTCCAGCTTTTAACCGGCCTGCAAGGCTAGAGATACGTTTGATTGCAATGGATCAAGTTTGGTCCTGCGAACTCCAATTCTTGTCCTCATGCTGCCAGGATGGCGAGGACGACCAACTCCGCATTGTTGGCCAACTCGCCACGCTGGGTGACGTCGCGTTGACAAGGAAAAGAATGCTGCAGGGTTCCGGGTTGAATCAAATCAGAACTGCCGGGCCTTAATTCCCTGGCCAATAATATGCTGCGAGGCACGTGAAGTGGGGCTTCGGCACTGTCCCACGCACAGAAGTCAGATGCCGCATGCTTCTTTCTTCTTTTTTTTGTCTCTTTTAAGAAGAAGAAATTTCTCCTTGCGGGCTTTAGGTAAACCAACACTTGAGAATCTCTTTTTAGATGGATGCAATTAAATTAACCAAATCAATGGGCCAATGGATGCCCTCTTCCAATCTTTGTCCAGAGAAAAGCAGAAAGTCAAATGAAGAGCATAATTTACTAGTCCTGTAAAATTCATAATCCAATGTCAGCATCCCATGATCCTCGAGGAGACTAAAAAATTATTAAGATAAAGTAATAAGATACATTGAACGTCGCAATTGATGTACATAATATTCTATTTACCCCGCTTCAGGGCTGTATAACAATACAAATGTTGGATTACTGTGAAATGTGGAACATCCTTAATTTAATACTGCTAGCTGGCTTACAACTTTCTTTATCCCCTTGAACTAGTTGGTGGCCTAAATATAAAAGGTAAGATTTGGTGAGTCAAATAGAATGCAGTTATACCGCAGAAAAGATTCTATGCAAATATTGCCCTTATTTTCTTCGGAAAGCGCGAACCCTATAATAAATATGGCAGCACTTTGGCAGCAGCTCTTGCAATAAACTCGTCGACATGCCATTCTGATTCAACGATACTTATGTGATATTATATTATTCATGATCAAATAAGAGTGTTCACCGGTGGTGAAAGGAGAACGATCGCATGATGCAAGTAAAGTATCAAATGCTCTGCTAACACCAACCTGCAATGCATCAACTGGATTCATATATATATATACACCAGATGATCTATTAACATGAGACAAGAAAGATGCATATTATGATCAATTTATATCTACCACTCATTGACGATTATGTGCGGGACCACTATTAACATGAGACAAGAAAGATGCACATTATGATCAATTTATATCTACCACTTATTGATGATTATGTGCGGGACCACTTAGCTTCTAATTCAACTTAGGCTAAAGCTGCAGAGTTTTCTGGATTTTGAATGCCGGCTTAGATTACAATGGACAAACCATTGCATGTAGGAGTGGATAGTGGGGATGATTAGCAATCAAAAGTCGCCAATGACTCCCCACAAAAAAAAAAAAAAAAAAAAAGAAAAAAGAAAAAGAGGATTCTTCATTCTTGCAGGGAGATGATTCATTGTCTACTTGCATCTCTAAGATAAAAAGATGATGAGATCCCGACTTGCTTTGATTTCTCAGGCTTCTTTCATTTTGTTACTTTTGGAGGTGAGGGGGAGGCAAAGCCGGCTTTCCCATTTTATTAAGAATAAATTATGTACAAGAAAGGGCAGGGAATATACAAAGGTGAGCAAACGAAAAAGGAATTGCAATAAAGTAGAAGCACAGGAAGGTGATGCAACAGAAATTAGGTCATCCAGAATTTTCTTTGGCGTAAAATGCTGGCCGGTTGGATGCTTTCAACATCGAAACAATCCTATAATGCAAGTTTCCAATCTAATCATGGACCGCCCATCCATTTCCAACCTCCATCATGTCCAGACAACTGAAGCGTCGCGGCAAGTAACGGTACCATCTTGGATGAATCACATCATATACCGATTTACTCCTGGCTCAAATGAGCTGTCTCGCTAACTGGCGAAGCAGACAGGTGCTTTCATAAAAAAAAAAGCAGACAGGTGATGCGCTGGCCGATGCGGGTCATTTACCGTGAAACACTAGGCGATATGTCGTGAATAATTTATCCGAACAGCGAGCCGTATGGAGATTGGACGTGTCCGATGCCTGACTTGTAATTTCAGCACGTCACCGTCATATTCTAGGTAGAAATACGGGGATCTGGCCATCCATTTGTCGGGCCTCCGCAGCATGCCACGTTTCAATAGCAGATGCCGCATCGTCCACGTCATTTCGTACACCGAGCACACAAGTAAAACATGGGTTTCATTGCATAGATATTATATTATATTGTCTGGCCTCCGCTGCTTGTCGGTGCTGTAGGACTGAATGCGATAGCGACATCAAAGCAAGCGCCGTTGGACGCCTGATTCCCCTTGGAATGCTCTCCCCCCCATGCTCCCTTCAAAGTCCAAGGATCGGGGTTGTATCTTTCGCGCCGAACAAGGATTCACCTTCCTTCGCGCGAATCACCGTTGGTTCACCCATCGCACAGCCCTCGAAGCGCTCCGAACTCTCCAATTATCCGGTCGCACAGCTCTCAAAGCGATCGGTGGATGATCCGATGGCGCGAATCCTTCTTTTGCGCGGAAGATACGACCCGGCTCCCCGCGTCAACCCTGTCCTGTGAAAGGGCAGTCCTGTAATATTGAAGTGGTTTGGGAGTAGCTTGGAGACGGGTCCGGGGGCGTATCTTTCGCGCGAACGAAGGATTCCCCTTCTTCGCTCAGATCCACCGTTGGATCATCTACAGGTCGCTTTGAGAGCTGTGCGGACGGATGAATGGCCGAGTTCGCAGCGCTTTGAGAGCTGTGCGGTGGGTGATCCAACGGTGAAACGGGAATGCTAGACCGGGGAATAAATGAGAGGCAGCAAATTCCTATCTTTTCCAGTCCCAACTCCACTTCCCCCTCCTCCTGCTCACGCTTCCAAAAAGCTGCTCCCAACCAAGGTCCAAAAAGCATACCCCTTGCTTCTCTCTCTCTCTCTCTCTCTCCTCCCCCCCCCCCCTCTCTCTCTCTCTCTGTAATGGCGGCTCGCCAAAAGAGAGGAAAGTCATAGTGAGGAAAGCCGCTTCCGTCGGCGACCGATTCCCTCTTCTAGACCCGGCATCTGGAAAAACACTTCCATCTCTTCACCCAAGTCATCCACTGCTTCGAATCCGCCCTCGATCGCTTCCCCTTCGACCTCCGTTCTCGAAACCCTAGCTCCGATCCTTCGGAATCTTGTCGGAATTTCAGATATGAAGCAATAATAATCCGCTTAAGACATATCCGAACCCTTGTCCCAAGCCTCTGGATCTCGTTTCGGTGGAAAATGGGAAGCAGATGGAGGAAAGCCAAGCTCGCCCTCGGGTTGAACCTCTGCGTCTACGTCCCGAAGGCCCTCGACGATGCCTCACCGTCTGATGACCCCTCCGGAAGGTCCTCGGAAGCCGCCGTGGTCTCTCCGCCGTCCGGGACCTCGGATCTCCGCGCCTTGATGCCCACCACTCCGACCCCGACTTCCTCCGGCCTCCGGCTTTCTAAATCCGGAAGCAGATCCTTCAAGGTCTGGCCTTTTTGCCTCCAAATAGTAATTATCTCTTCTGAGATCAATATACAATTGATCTATAGTTTTTTTTTTTTTTTGATGATATTTGCGCGCTAATGACTGTTTATTTATTCTTTTGGAATCTCACGATCTGGGGGGGACCTCAGTCTGTAGTGGTGGAAGAATTACTTTTTTTGGATGCCTTATTCACTAATTTTTCTTGATGCTTCCGGTTCCGCTATTTTTAAATGGGATTGGGGATGTATAAGTTGGTGGTTTCTCTTTTGCTTTGGTGCTCCTTTTTTTTCTTTTGTCTTCTCTTTTGGTGCTGTTCTATCAAATCATGGAATTGGGATGATGGCGTTTTGTTGCTTTCTGTCTGCGATCCTTTTTTATTTTTCTCCTCTTTGTAGGTGATAAACTTCACTAGTCCATCTCCCTTTAAGGCCCAGTTGCCGTTTGCTTATCAGGCAAGGTTGCTTCAGGTTGCCTTTTTTCTCATTACCTCCCTCTTAGCCCGAATAGAAAGTTAGCACTTTTGGCCAGGAACAGTTATTGTGTTTTAGGCCCTTAGGGCTAATGACAATATAAGATGTGAGGACTCGTGCGGATGTGTGTTTAGTCCCACATCGGTTATTTGCTGGATAAATCTTGGATACTTATACAGGATCAAGGAACCAACTAATACCTTGCGGTTAGTCATTTTGGGTGAGATTCTGGATTGTTACAAATGATATCAGAGCGGACCGGGCCCATAATCTATGTGGACTAGAGGACACACACTGGATCTTTTGGGGCCGACCACCTTTAATTAGTGGGGCAGCCTAGTTTAAGGCTTCATAATTACCCGAAAAAGGAAACTTAGTAGAGTTTACTGATATCCTCATTGTTTGGTATTCTGTTGGTCAAACATAATTGCTAAATAATTCCAAATTCCTGCTCCATCTGCTCTGTGTGGTGTTCATGCTCGGTTTAACAGATTTATTTTGAAGAACTAAAATAGGTAGCAGGATCACATATGAGGCTTATATTTGAATCTGTTATGCGAGCAACTTTTATTTTAGAAATCTTCGGCACATTGAATTACTTTTATTGATGATCCCTGTTAAGGTCTTAAGTTTGGCCAATTGTTGAAACTGCTTTGATATTCACCTCTAAAGCTGTTCATTATCTTACTTTTGATGGCTAGATCATGAAGCTGATGACATGAGTCTGGGGGTAGATATCCTAAGGTGAGGATTTAAAAATTGTTATGAGATGCTGCATATACTGGCCTGTGATGTACTACAAGGTGATCCATTGAATCAAAATGTCTGGCTTATTTGTGCACCCCAAGTCATCAACTAGAATAACCAGAATGATAGCCATTTAACCTTAATGGAACAGAACTTGTCATCCGAGAAAAGAAATGCTTTTATTGGTTTATATAGATGGATGAGTGTTCGCCATACTCAAATTGTATGCATCAGATATATTCGTATCAGTTACCTGATAGCTATGCTTGCTTCTATGTTTTCTGCAATTTTCAGTTACTCAGTGAATTTGCAAGCAATTTGAGGGTCTAATTCTTTTTTTCCCCAAGAAGTTATCTGCCTAAAATTTTGGCATTCTACCCATGTGGATGACCAGCAGTAGATTCAAGCTATTCTTATGATGTTGATCAAGCTGTCAATGACGACTCTTGAATGTACAGGATTTCAATCCAGTAGAGCACATCATTAATCTTGTTGTTGGAAAATCATAGTTTCTTTAATGCTTCAGTATTGGTTAGGAAACAGGGTAGATGGCTCTTGGAGCTTAGATGACCTGTTAGCTGATTGTCACTTTTGTCATCTCTACCCTAGTCCCTTCAGATTGGGCTATTTCTTGAGTATTAACTTACTACTTTCCTGATTAATTCTTTTTTTAAGGTGAATTAAGTGAAACACAATCACCAGAAATTTACTTCGTTCTTTAATAATTCTTGTTTGACATGAACTGAGTGGAACACAATCATCAGAAAACTTGGCCTGCTAAAATTCTTATCGACAATTATATTGCCGCAGCTTCTGATCACTCCATTTGTCCATCGGATTTTTTTCTTTTGATTATGTGCTTATATATTCCTAGTTCTCTCTTACTGTTAATACCATGTGACCTTGGTAGCTGCTCAAAACTATTGCTATTTGCTAACGCTTTAATGTGAATGTGCTTTGAAGTTTTACATTTTCTGAGTTTACTCTGTCTATATTTTTTTATTTTCCAGAAAACATGTGCCATATGTCTAGCTTCCATGAAACCAGGACATGGTCATGCTCTCTTCACTGCAGAATGCTCACATACCTTTCATTTCCATTGTATTGCTGCAAATGTAAAACATGGCAATCATGTATGCCCAGTTTGTAGGGCCAAATGGAAGGAGATTCCCTTTCGAGGTCCCCCATCCTCCGAGAACCCTCATGGAAGAGCCAGAGTTAATCCAATCAACTGGCCCCAAGATGATGGGTATGTGAGTATGCTGCGGCAGCTCCCTCGGGTCGACTCTTCGAATAGGCATCACCATCTAACACCTCCCTTGCACAGTTCGGAGCCTATAGTCTTCAATGATGACGAGTCTTTGGATTCCTCATCCGAAACACCTAAAGATATGCAACATGGATGTATGAGAACAGTAGAGATCAAGACGTACCCAGAATTCTCAGCCATTCAACAGTCAGTTTCTGAAGAAAACTTCACCATTCTAATCCATCTGAAGGCTCCATGTGCTCCCACGGTGGAGACCTGTGGTGGAAATCCCCTTGGGAACACTCATCTCTCAAAAACATCTCGAGCTCCTGTTGACCTTGTTACAGTGCTTGATGTTAGTGGCAGCATGGCAGGTACCAAGCTTGCATTGCTGAAGCGAGCTGTGGGGTTTGTGATTCAGACCCTTGGGCCCTCTGACCGGCTTTCCGTAATTGCCTTCTCATCAACTGCTTGCCGGCTCTTTCCCCTTCGTCGGATGTCCGAATCTGGCAGGCAGCAGGCCTTGCAAGCTGTCAATTCGCTGACTTCTGGTGGTGGGACTAACATTGCCGAGGGCCTCAGGAAGGGTGCAAAACTGATCGAAGATCGTAGGGAGAAGAATCCTGTCTGCAGCATCATTTTGCTCTCCGATGGGCAAGACACATATACTGTCACCCCAACTTCTGGTGGTGCTCACCCTACACAACCAGACTACCGGTCACTAGTTCCATCATCCATTCGTGGTGGCATGAGTCGCCAGATACCTGTTCATGTATTTGGTTTCGGTGCTGACCATGACTCTGAGTCAATGCATTCAATCTCGGAGACCTCTGATGGGACCTTCTCTTTTATCGAGTCTGAGGGTGCAATCCAGGATGCTTTTGCACGGTGCATTGGTGGGCTTCTGAGCGTGGTGGTGCAAGAGATGCATGTTGGTGTGAAGTGTGTGCATCCGGGTGTGCACCTTGGCCTCATAAAATCTGGTAGCTATGCCAATCAGGTGGCAGATGATGGTCAGAGTGGATCTGTTGATGTGGGGGACTTGTATGCAGATGAAGAGAGGGATTTTCTGGTGTCAGTCAATGTTCCACCCGCCTGTGAAGAAACTGTGTTGCTCGGAGTGAGCTGTGCATATAAAGATCCTGTGTCAAAAGAGACGGTGAATGTGGAAGGCTTGGAGGTGAAGATCTCAAGGCCGTTGGTTGTTGTGGAACGAATGATGTCCATGGAGGTGGATCGTCAGAGGAACCGACTTCGGGCTGCGGAGGCCATGGCTGAAGCGAGGGCTGCTGCTGAGCGTGGTGAGCTCTCAGTGGCTGTCTCCATACTTGAAGAATGCCGGAGAACACTGTCGGAATCTCTGGCAGGGCGACTGGGGGATCAGCTGTGCCAGGCGCTGGATGTGGAGCTGAGGGAGACCCAGGGAAGGATGGCTAGCAGGCAAAGATATGAAGCATCAGGGCGGGCATATGTGCTGTCGGGGCTTAGCTCACACTCATGGCAGAGGGCAACAACACGTGGGTACTCAGGAGATAGCAGCCTCTTGCAAGCCTATCAGACACCATCCATGGTCGACATGCTGCAGCGTTCCCAAACAATGAGTCCTGCATCTCGGCGTCCGAATCCACAGATGCGACAAGCGAAATCATTCCCGGCAAGGCTGCAGCCCAGGTAATTTTACATCCTTATGAGGAGAGGAAACATCCCAGTTTTTTTTGTTTATTGCTGCTGTTTTTTTTTTTGTGGTTTTGGGCAATAGGGAATGGTGGTGGTATAGTGCAGAAGGTAAAGAGAGGTGGATTTGGAGGGTTTTTACATTGGTGGTGGGATATATTGTTATCTTGTAAATGAATAAGTTTGGGTGATGGAAACTGAAAAAGTGCGGGGAAAGATAAGGTTTAGTTCGAGTGGGGAAAAAGGTGAAGGGTATTAACCTTGGTGCTTTTCTTTTGTCCTCTTGCTCTGGTTTTGGTGGTGTGCATAAGAGAAGAGAGGGGGTTTATGCTTGTGATCTAGGGAATACTTTGCCCCTGTGGGTTGCATTCTTCTTATGATATATGTGTTCCGCCCTTTATGATTTAAATCTATGGGTCTTCTGTTTTTTCCCCTCCTCCTACATAACATGTTGTGCTTCTTGTTCTTCGCTTCGAGATGGGATAACACCTTAGCCCAGCAGTTTGCTGGTTGGATTCTAGGGTTGGCAAGAGCATCCATATGCTCGATCCACAGCGGAGAACATGGTTTCTCAGTACATGCATTTGTTTCATGCTT
Organism: Phoenix dactylifera; assembly: GCF_051530095.1. NCBI lineage: Eukaryota > Viridiplantae > Streptophyta > Magnoliopsida > Arecales > Arecaceae > Phoenix > Phoenix dactylifera. Next base: position 32,674,985 of record NC_143199.1, read on the forward strand.
CAACGCAGAAGGAAAAGAACAATATAGAAAAATTCAGTCAAGCGTGAGCTGCCTTTTGATTATTCACATTGCAAGTAGTCTCTGTCATCTTGATAAGTACAATTCTACAGAGTTATCATTGCAGATTACTAATCTTTGTGTTGGGCCTCATGAATGATTCTCAACATAATGTTGATCTGTCCCTTCCCTGACCCTCACATAGTCTCGTGCTGATGACCACTTTTGATATTGTTCTGTCAGTTATGCTTGCACCCTCACGTTGCAGTTTGCAAGTTCCATGAAGCGTGAGTTTGGGTACCCTGAAACATGCAAAGCACGCTCGCTCGGGGTTTTATTACTAGTCCATATAATGCTTTCCCTTATCCCTATTTAGAAATCAACTCGGATAAGTTGTATTTGCAAGAAAACTCCTGGTATGATATTAACTCTTGACGGATGTATGGAATTTATGGAGGCCGCTCTGCAAGGAAGATCAGCACACCAGTTAGGCAGGCAACCAACTCAGCGCACACAGATTGCTAATTGCTATGCGATGCTGTTTAGAGCCACCACCGGCCACCGCGCCCCCAGTCCCCGAGATCTGCTCGCCCGGCATAAGCATCCTCTCTGATGCATGAAATGCCTCAAAAATCTCTCGACCCCACACGGCACACAAGATGAGACTAGATCTGCATCAACGGCCAAATGGAAATTATGGTTGTATAATGAGAGAATTTGGTCTCGATGATCATCACAGGAAAGGTCCTGGTTTTTTTCAAATAAGTAAGAACTAGAAGCAAGATGAGGAAGCTCGAACAGGGAGAACTACCAAAGAACCTCGACATCAATTCTGCAGATTAAAACAAACAATTTTAATGGAGCATGTAATGGAGAAACCGTCCATCTTCTAAAACGAAATCACAGCAGTTACCAGCCAGCATTCAACTGGTTCTAATGCTGCATTTCCAACTCCTGGATCCAAGAGAAACAAACAAACAAAGAAGCGCAAAAGGCCGGGTTGCAGACGATCCAATCCCAACCGCTTCAACATGGGTGGGCCGCAACCTTTTCACCCTTCCTAGATTCCAAGGGTGCCTTCCCCGCTAGAATCCTTGATAAGATATCCGCTTGCTTGGTGTTCCCCTGTTCGTTGAGTCTGGTTATCAGCGCCTCGCATCCCTTCTTATCGACGACCCCTCCCTTTGCCTTGATCTTGCACAGGATTGAATATGCCGGCAAAATCTTCCCTGCAGTGTAGAGCGAGTCCAGCAACCGGTCATAGCTCGAGAAGCTGATGTCGCAGTCCCTCTCCAGCCCCAAGTCCGCCAGCTTGAGGGCTTCAATCGCCTTTCCGCTGTCACAGAGAGCAGCCAGCAGGCCATCAAAATCAGGAACGGAGTCGTTCATCATCATGAGATTGATGCGCCCGAGGGCCTCCTCCACATGACCCCTCATGAGGAGTGCTTCTAGGATCTTATGGACCACGTCCCTGTTCTCCTTCACCCCCTTCTCTATCATGCTTTTCATCACCCGACTCGCTGTCTGGACTCGGCCATCATCAAACAGCCCAACCATCACCGATCGGAACAGAGACGGGCTCGGCAGGTGCCCCTGCTCGATCATGCTATCCAATGCCGTCCTGGCGTCAGCAGGCTCTCCTTTCTTCAAGAAGCTCTCCACGAGCAAGGCGTAGGAATCGGCATCAGCCGCAACCCCGCGGCGGGTCATGATGCCGAGCATCTCGAATGCAGACTCCGGCACCCCCTCTTCTGCATGCCCCCGGATCAGATTGCTGAATGCGATCTTATCATCTATCCCTTTCTTCATCAACTGCCTCAAGAAGGCCTCCGCCTTCTTCGTCTGACCGTGGCCGCATAGATACTCGATCATCGGATTGTAAGCCGAGTCCCCCAGAGCCGGGGTCCGGGGATCCTGCAGCGTCCCCTTTTCAAGAAGCTCATCGAGCGTGGCAATGGCATCCTCATACTTCCCTCCCTTGCACAAGCTCTCGAGCAGAACGCTGTACTGCACCGGATCTTTTACCACATGTTTGAACTGCCCCATTTTCCGGTGAACTTCCAATGCCCCATCCAAGTCACCCGACTTGCACAGAGAAGATACCAATCTCAAGAATATCGACTTATCCTTTGGCGTAAGCCGGCGCTCCGCCATCTCGTTCCAAACCTTCCGAGCCTCCTCTGTCCTCCCGACATCATCGCAGAGCCCCGGCATCAGTCCCGCGAAAGTCTTCTCGCTGGGCCTCAGTCCCTTGGCGCTCATCTCGCCGAACAACCGCAACCCATCGTCGACCTTGCCCGCCGACACGTATCCCTTGATCATTATATTGTAGGAGATCGAATTCGGCGCCAGACCGGCAGCGGCCATTTCTTCGAACACCTTCTCGGCATCGTCCATCTTCTTCGCACGAACCCAACCGTCGAGCAAAGTGTTGTAGGTCGCCAGTTCCGGCGCTAGTCCCCGCTCCTTCATGTCGGCAAAGAACCTCTTCGCCGTCTCCATCTTGACGGAGAGGCAGAAACCCCATATCAATGTATTGTAGGTGGATGCCGCCGGCGCGACGCCATCCCGGATCATGGAGTTGAAGACCCGCTTGGCCATCATAACGCGGCCTGAGCGGAGGATGGCCTTGAAGAGGGCATCATAGGAGCGGACGGTGCGGGCGACGCCGAGCTCGGGCATCCTGCGGAAGATCTTGACGGCCTCCTGGGGGATGCCGGCGCGGCCGTAGCCGGCGATGAGGTCGGCGATCATGTCCTCGTCGCGTTCGACGAGGCGCGTCGGCATGTCCTCGAGGATGAGACAGCGCGCGTGGTTGAGCATCGAGTTGCGGGTGAGGATGGAAACGATCTCTCCATAGGTGGCGGCGTCGTGGCGGAAGCCAGTGCGCTCGACCCACCGGAAGAAGCGGAGGGCGTGGTCCGGGTGGCGGGCGCCGCGGAGGACGGCGAGGACGAGGTCGCGGTCGAAGGTCGGGGACAGCGAACGGATCGAGTTCTGGAGGCGGGTCGTCCACGGCCGCCGGGCCATCATGTAGCAGATGGTGTCCTCCAGCTTCTCAGGGCCCCGCCGCTCTCCGCGCATCGGCTGCCGGGGTGGGTCCGCGGGCCCCTCATCCGCGGCAGCGGCGGCAGTCTCGTCTCCAGGCGGAGGGGGCTCGGAGGAGGGCGCGGAGGAGAAGCCATGGAGGAGAAGAGGTACAGGAATGGGGCTTCTGGGGCTCAGGGCTTGGAGGAGGGCTAGGGTTTTGCAGGCGGGTTTAGCCGCGGAGGAGGCGAGGGCCATTTCTGCTGGTTGGCTGGTCTGCGAGGGTTTGGGGAGGAAGGGAGGGAGGCGGCATTCTGCTTTTAACCTCGCCGCAATCGGCAATTGGACCTGGACCTGGACCGGGACCCGGGGGAGGAGTTTTGGAGCTGGTTTAACCCAATCCCGTTCTGTGATCGCGAGATGGTCGAGTTAGGCCAAGATCACACGCACAGACAGACAAGAAAAACCCGAAGAGCCGAGACCCTTTCCATGTCAGGGTTGAATTAGGGAGGGAGGTTCGGTCTCAAGGAATCGATCCAATCATGACAAGTCACGTCATCACATGGATGGCCATGATTAGGAGGCGGCTGGATCTCTACACTACAATCCTATACTGAGGTAGAGAGCATCTCAACTACTCAAAAACTTATCCCTAACGAACAGAGGAAGTCCGGATTCTTCGAAGGCAAACATCGATGCGAAGGAAAGCCTCAATTTTCACCAAAAAAAAAAAAAAAAAAAGGAAAGCCTCAATCATCGATGTGTTCGACCGAATGCCTCAGAAGGACAACGTCTCGTAGACGGCCATGCATGGTCGCTGCCTGTATCGAAGCAGGGCTTCCCAGAAGAGCGGTTTCTCCTCTTTACCAGATGCTCTTCCCTGACACTTCAGTAAGAAATCTTAGCCACGTTAGCTTGCGTTCTCTGCTCGCGGCATGCTCTCAGGCCGGAGATCCGGCTGCTAGCCGTTGGATCCATGCCCATTTCACCAAAGCAGGTCTCCTCTTCTTCTTCTTTTTTTGTACATAAAGCAGGTCTATTTGGTGAAGGCCATCCACTGCTTTGGTTTTGGTTGAAATCAATGGACGAGCGCACCAGTTCAATGCTGGGGACAAATCACACCCTCAAGCATGAAAGGTGTATGCCTTGGATGAAGTGGTTCTCCCCAGATGCGGCCTTTCGGATCCCCGGTGTCGCGGATAATTACTTGGGAAAATTGTGATGAGCGAGGAGAGAAAGAATAGCCTCTGTCCGATTAGCACAGGGCCTGGTATGCCTCTTCGCATCTTCAAGAATCTTCTTCACATCTGCGCTGACTGCCATGCAGCAATAAAGCTGATCTCTGACATTTTCGGAAGGGAGATATAGCAAGAGAGGAACTCTCGATGCCGCAGATATGCACTGCCGTCAGCATTCTTTCCAGTGCAAAGGAAAGAAAGAAAGAATGACGTTCTAATTTCTGTGCTTTCTTTCCACTTGTGAGAAACCTCACATCATGTTGCGGACAAAACCAATTCGGTCATTATCAAATTTGGGTTCTCTGAATGATCTTGCATTCGATGCAATGTCTAGTTGTGGAGATGGAAACGCCCGCAAAAATTATTCTAATGGGCGTTTCATCCCTGCTACTGCAAGTGGTTTTCTGCTGCCAGGCAAGGTAATGGATTGATGTGGGGAGGATCAGAGCAGCCGTGCTGGACTTGGTGAGCCAAATGTGAACTAATGCTGCAAAATTGGCCTGTCAAGGGTTTCCCTCTATCTCCATTTCTTTTGCATTTCATTTTTGTTGAGGTAGATCCAAAAGTTGGAGTGATGCTATATCGGCCCCTGGGTGTAAATTTATTACTGACTTGTATACATTCATTGCCACTATCTATTAATCTGATATTTTGGTGGATCATCTTCTCAGCAACAATACTGGATGCAAGCCAAATACATCTTTTGGATGTATTGCCGAACAGCGAATTATTGGTTTTTGTTTTGGAGCGGCCTGCATGGACCGGTACGCTTGGAGGCGAAGATTTGATATACAAACATGAGAGAAGACACCGAAGACACCGAAAGGATGGTAGACTCTCCGATGCCTAAGTCAAACTAAGTTTTGGAGATCAATGGAGATCTCAGAGAGATGTAGAGTGGAATGAGATAAAAAAAATGCTATGATTGTCGGACATGCCATAACCGCTTATAATCGGTGGTAATTATTCAACGCGTAGGACAAGCTGTAATTGCCCATCCCTCGCGAATATATGGGGCGGTAATTGCCGGCTTTAATCGCTTTTACTGTACCTTCAATTAGGGATGCATAGCCCATTGCTGCTGGATGGTTGGCTTGGTCGTCATTATTAGTCAGCCAGTCTGGTTGGCTGATCTAGCCGGTCACAAGCTGATGAATCCAGGCCACATCACAAGCCAAACACATCTTTGGCATTGAAGTATTTTTGATGGCTTGGTCAGGATAAAAATATTGATAAGTGTTTGGTTTGCTAAGCAGGGCCGTAATTTGGAGCATTTCGGCTGCATCGCATCGTGTAGCGTCAATGTTAAAGCACAACTCTCGTCTCTCGACAGACTCGAGAGCAACAACTTTATCTGCTAGGCTGCTGGATCGGATCGCAGTGGGTCGAGCAACAGGCATCCGTTAGTCTAAGACTAGGCGAATCCGACAGCGGCAAGGAGAGGTCGTCGCGGTCTGGTCCTGGACTCGTGGATGTGGCTTTCTCTTCCACCGTGAAAAAGCGAGTTCCTTCTTTTCTCCGTGGTGCCGCCGGAACCGCTCCTAACGAGGCCGTTCCATGGCCTCCTCTTCCGTCGCCGCCCTAGCTCTCTACCCCGCCTTCTCGGAGGTCCCTCCTCTGATCTCCCCCATTCCTCCCTCTCCTCCCCCTCGCGCGCATGCCCTGGCCCTGGGTTCCTCCTTGCCCGCCTTCTATCACCCGCAAAACCCTAGCTTTCTCGATCGATTCTGGCCGTCGCATAAGCTCTAGCAGCTGCCTCTATCGCCGCCTCATGGCATCGCACGCCTCCGGGTGGCGCCAGAGGGAGACTTCGGCCTCCCGGAATGATCTCGTCATCAAATTCTCCGAGGTCGCGAAGCACTTCTCCAAGAAGGACCCTTCTTCTTCTTCTTCTTCTTCTTCTTGCGCCCCGGAGGTCGGCGCCCGGCCTCGTTGGCCCCACCCCTTCGACTATAATAGCCTGATGAAGGCCTTCAGTGATGCCGGCGAGGTCGAGGAAGTCCTCCGGCTCTTCCGCGAGATGAAGGAGGACTTCCACTGCCGTCCGGACGTCGTGTGCTACACCACGGTGGTCGATAGCTTGGCGACGGCAAACCGCCCGGAGGAGGCCGTGGCCGTTTTCGAGGAGATGGTTTCGGCCGGGGTGATCCCGGACGCCGCCGCCTACACTGTCCTGGTAAAGTTGTATTCTTGCCATCTGAAACGGTTCGATCGAGCGTATGAGGTCATTCGATGGATGGTGAAGTGTGGGTGCGCCCCTGACGTGATCACCTACTCCACGTTGATTGCCGGTCTCTGCTGGGCTGGCAGGGTCGAGGAGGCGTTGGGCGTTTTGGATCAGATGCTGGAGGAAGAATGCCGACCCAACGTCCATACTTACACGCCTATCGTCCAAGCTTATTGCTCCAGGGGAAGCATCGAGGATGCCAGGAGGCTGGTAGATGCGATGCACGCGATTGGCTGCCCGCCGAACACCGTGACCTATAATGTACTCATCCAGGCCCTCTGCAAGATCAGAGCATTTGAGGAGGTCGAGAAGCTTTTGGAACATAGCGATGCCAAAGGTTGGAAACCTGATGTGGTTACGTATTCCATCTACATGGATGGCCTCTGCGAGTCCGGAAGAGATGACAAGGCGTGGGAGCAGTTGCAGGTGATGCTCGAGAATGGATTGCGTCCCAATGCTGTGACCGTGAATATTCTTCTAGATTGCCTTTGCCGTGGTTCCAAGGCTTCGGAGGCTAAGTTCCTGCTGGAGAGGAGCGCAGAACTGGGGTGGGATGCTGATGTCGTTAACTACAACACCATGATGAGCAGGCTTCGTGATGCCGGGGAATGCTCGGCTGTTCTAAAGCTCTTCACGGACATGATAAAGAAGGGAATTGCTGCAGATAGCCGGACATTTAGCATTGTGATACACAGCCTTTGTAAAGCTGGAAGGCTTGACTGGGCAAAGCGCACCTTCGATAGCACAGGGTTTGTTGCTAATATTGTGACATATACCACTCTAATTCATTACTTCTATGTGGCGGGAAAGGTGGATGAGGCACGTGCCCTCTTTTATGAGATGGTCGAGGAGAATGTTGTTCCTAATCAGATCACCTATGGTGTCATGATTAAATGCCTTTGTAGAGAAGGAAAATTTTTGGAGGCTATCGGCTGTTTTTACAGATCCCTTGAAGATGGATTCTCGGCAAATCTGGTTGCATCTTTAACTTATTGGTTGGTCAGGGGTGGAAGACTCACGGAAATGCTAAACCTGTTGGAATGGATCTTGATACAGGGTTATATCATAGATTTTTGTGTAGCCCGTGGGTTGATCAACGCATTTTGCAGGGAGGGTTATTGTCAAAGTCGAGATATGTATATACTCTGCCATGTTTTGGACAAGATACTTGGAACAAGATAGATCAGCTTTAGGCATTGCATTCTTTAGATCTACTTCGTGGGACATAATTGCTTATGAAAGGTACTCTTCTTTGTTACAACATTTAGTATTTTCAGCACTTACAATAGATATAGAGCTTCAATGGATGCCTCAGTGCAATTTTTCTTTTAATAACAGTAAGTTTCGTGCAGCATTTTTGTTTTTGTCGGTTGCATCATTCACATGCTGCATCTTGTAGTGTCTGGTGTTACAGATGAACATGTCTTGAAATTTCTCATCAAGTGTCATGTTATTATAGAACTCTAATAAAGATAGCTAAATACCAAGTCTCAGACATGAATTTTTGAAAGTAAAATCCTAAGCAGCAGTTAGCCTCTAAGCACTCATAAGTTAATCAGACCAATCCTAATGACCATGCACCAAGACTGACCGAGATATGACTAAATCCCTGTAGTTGGATACTTTTGACATTTGAGATGAAATGATTTTTTGTTGACTTGATGCTAAACGATTGATCAACAGTTTCCTGTTCTTCCATTCATATATGTGCAGGCCACCTAAATGAGAATGTCTTTTAAATTATGAAACCTCATTTTTTTTCCCATTGTGGAGTGCAAACATATCAAGCCTCTAAACTTAACTCCCAAAAGCGTTGACCTTATGCCCCTTGTCGTTGTATGCTGCCGAACTATTTTTAACTTGAACCTGCATTACCCATGACATCCCTTTTCATAATTAAGGTTCATAACTAATGAGTAAAAATGTCAGAGACTTGCTCAGAATTTCACATGGTGAAGGTTCTCCTCACAAAGCAGCATTTCAAGAAAAGGAGGAAAAGAAGAAATCTTGAATTTAAAAGGATTTGGAGAAGTGCAGAAGTCTGAAAATGGAGTCTAGAGTTTTTACACTGAAAAATTGGGAATTGGTTATTTTGTTATTCAGTTAAGCTTGAAAGAGAATGAGAAAGATCTCTGTAAACAATCAAACAACAGGGAATTGATTTCAGGGTGTTAGGAATATGGAGTATGGCAAATGTGACAAATTTTTTTTGATAAATATCAAGTTGATGGGAAAATAAAGAGTGTACTTATAAAAGTTGTTGAATAAGGAGAATGCTACAAACATAGGTAAGTGTTGCTCACTTTTAGAGTTAAAGAGAGATGATTGAGGCCTTAAATATTACAACATAAGGCCATTGGATACTGGGAGATGGAACATAAGGCCTTGTATGTTTTTGGTACTTAAGGATGGCATTTTAAGACCTTTGGATTCCCATTGAAGCAAAATTCGCAGCATTGGTTCCGGACTACGGCACAATATGTGACCGGTACGGCACCAAACTCTACCATTATACCAAAAAAATATATTTTTGTTTTTTGTTTTCAAAGTTTTCAAGCTTCCTTTATTTAGTTTGAGTGAAAAATAAGATTTTATGAGTTCATTTTTGAATGTTTAAATGTAATATACTTTAATTTTTTTGTTGTTACATACTTAAAAGAATGTCATGACTATATAATACATGTTAACTAAGTATAATATTTGAATGCAGAATACTTATATTAAAAAATTACAAATGCGACATACATACACATTTCCTTAAGTGTGGGGCTGCCCGTCATAGTGAAACCACCTCCAATAGTGATGGCCACTTACTATCTCATTGTGCTGCCATATGCTATTTTATTCTTTATTCTTTTTACCTTTTGGTTCCATTGCTGAGCACCTAATTCTGATTTTGTTTAAAACTACTCATCGTCAAAACCCCAAAAAAGGTTGCATCAGTTATACCAATGCATCTGCCATTATCCATGCGTTTTCATAGGTTATTCAATTTTTAATTTAAAATTACTCAAAAAATTAAAAAAAAGTGGATCCTTTTCTTCGTTCGAGAGAAGTGCTAGTTGCCTAAAAATTACTTCTAAACTATATTTATATGATTCTAAATTTTCACAAATTTTTATTGCATTAATATTTTTATATTAAATTTAAAAATATATAAATTGCACAAATATCAGAAAAATATGATGTTTGCTCTAAAAAACATATCTAAAACATTTTTATATGTTCTTGAAATTTCATGAATTTTTGAATTAATAATACATTTTACTAATTTTCATTAAAAATATGATTAATATAAGTAAAATCTCAAAATTTAATTTAGTTTTAGCCAAGGTCTGCCGTATCGGCCGGTACGTATCGGTACCGTCCTGAACCGGTACCAGATCAGCATGGAATCCGGTACTGGAAGCTTATCGTTCGAGAACTGGTACGAAACTGGTACAGGCTGATACGGGACCGGTATGTGAAATCCCAAAATTTGGCCATTCAACGGGACTGATACAAGCCGGTATGGGACCGGTACCGTACCGATACCGCCCGCCATCGGTATGCTGACCGGTACCAGTACGGCGGACCTTGGTTTTGGCTAATATATTCGGATAGGATTACTACATATATTTTTTTGGCCCATATTAAGCAATAGTAATCACATGAATTTAGGAAATACTTTAAAGTTGGGCTTTATTCATCGTCGCGGTTAATTTTTGAGCCCATATTGAGCACTAGCAGTCTAATGAATTTAGGAAATATTTTAAAGTTGGAATTTATTCAAGAAGCTGCTAATACATCAAAAATTAATCAAATTTCTACAAAAAAAAGACAACAGAGCATGCTAGACTTTGAACATGAGATTAATCTTCGGATCCTAGCATCTTCTTTACTTATTCTATTAATTTTTGTCCAAAAATAACTTTTTAATAAAATATAAAATAAATATTAAAAATTAAAAAAATTATACTATTATGTAGATTCAAGTAAGATCTATGATATATCATGAAATCGTAGTGAAATACAAAATTGTGTGATTTCTCTGTATTTTTTCAATTTTTGCCCATTTATAGAATGGAATAAAGAAAAAAGAAAATGGAAGACGAAATTTGGGAAAATACCTTGCTAGAACATTAGATCTGCCCTCTTTGCTCACCCTTCCACTCTCTCCCTCGTTCTCCTCTCCTCTTCTCTTTCTCCTCCCTTATATTGGTTATGGATGAAAGGGGAGAGAAGGGCATGGTGACCTTTTCTACCCAAATATTTTTTTCCAGAGGGGGGAGGATCTAATCGGGCTCATACCAGGTCCTAACTAGGCTAAACCACTTGAAACCGAGTGGTTTTGGGTAGTCAAGGTTCGCCAGACTAGTACCAAAGATCAACTGAATGATGAATTTTATAAGGGAGAGGGAGGGAGGAAGGTAGGGGGAGGGTTGAGGGAATCCCTAACCTTAGCAGGGGGTAAGAAAGAGAGGGAGAGAGGGGATGCTTAGATTTCGTGCCAAGATCATGAACCATCCTGGTTCGTAGTCGGTACGATATGGTATAACTGAACTGGGTGGTTCGGTTCGGTACAACAATCCTTGCATTGATATGGGTAGAATGATAGATGAATTTTATTATCATTTTTGAAATCTATTACATGAGATCATGAAGACTAAATGAATGCTTGATGATGACAAGAACATAGCTGAAACAATCTATAAGGGTGAAGGAGATGGCACATCAAGCTTGAGAATCACACTCTGAAATTATGGGAGAGGGTAGTAAGAATCAGAAGTATGGCAAAAAGGATTTGGAAAATGGATTAAGCTTTACTCTAGGAAGGGCAATTATCTACATTTAGTGATGAAAAATTTTGAACAAGAGAAAAAAACACCAACTTGCTTTGGGGTTGATGATACATTATTACAATGAGAAATTATTAGGTGGGTGATGTGAAAATAGGCATATTGAATGAGTTCATTAATAGTGTCAAGGGTGTGCATGCAAAAGCAATGATGGATGCTAGTCAAAGTAGGCCTTCATCAAGGGTGGGCTGTAAGCCCCAACCTTTAACCCTAAACCCTAAGCCCGAACCTTAGCATTGTTGTCTATTCACATACCTTCTAACATTGCAGAGGAGGCCCCTGGATGCAAATTGCAAATGATTGGTTTTGCTTAATGAGATGGGGGAAGGAGTACATTCAATTGGAAGTACAGAATGCTATTTAGAGAGTAGATCTGATGGATTGCATTTGTTGCAACTTTAGCTGGATCTTGGATAGCACTATGGATTTTTTATGGAATGCTATTGAAGTTAGTTTTGCTTCTTTCTGATTGTTCTAACAAAAGTTGAATTGTCGACAAAATGTCTCCATTGAGTTTAGAGCATTGTGGATGAAGTGGAGATGCGCCTCTGTGGTGTTATGCAATGAACAAATTTTGTCATGCCCAATGGAATATTTGAATAGCAAATGACTTCTTTCATCGTAAAATTAAATGTATTGTACAAGAAGGGCTCACAAGCATAAGGTGTGCATTGTGGAGATGAGGATGTTCAGATTGAAGTGTGGTAGAACTAAGAGAGTGGTGTTTGTTAGTAGTTTGCAGCAAAGATTAGGAATGAATCTATAGAAAACATGAGGGAAAAATTTGCTTGAGATGGTATGGACATATGCGTGTAAGCTAAAAATGGCCTCGTTTGGTTTGGAGGCGGCCTAGTTTTAGAGAAAGGGTGGAGAAATTGAGAATTTGAATTAAGATAGTGTGGAATAATCTGAAGAAACTTTTCATTTTGGTAGACCTGATCAATGACAAAGTAAGATCCATGTAGCGGACCCCAATATTATAGAAATAAACCTTGTTATTTGTATGCACTAACATGCAGTTAAATATGTAACTTTGCTAGTTACAGTTTTTCATACCGTGGAATTAAATGATCAAATGATAACTGCATCTCTATTTTCTTTCTTGGGCTATTCTGTTATATATTCAATCGTGTAAGTCACCTTGATGGCAGTAGTGCACAATCTGTTAAGCTTTTGCATTAACACCACACAAACTGATTCCAGTGTTCCATATTTTCTGCTGGATTTCACTTCATCATGTTTCAGCATACGTTCTTATCCCTATATTTGGGTCTTGATTAATCGAACTAACCTAATGTATTTTTTTATTATAACATTTCCATAGTTCAGTTCACAAATCTGAAGTTTGCCTGAAGTCTGGATTAGTCATTCAATTTTGTTGGCAAACTTTTGATATGATGAACCAAAGGGCAGCTGAAGAGACAGCTTAAGTCTCACTCAACGTGGTCATGTTGCGAAATGCATGGATGGCATGGAGGCATTTGTCATACATTATTTTGTTCAGAACCTGTCGTGCCATACTGGTCTTATGACTATAAAGATGGTATTTTCCGCTACTTAGGCCTCAGGGACTCTCCAGATTCACAGGCTAGAAATTCAATGGGTAAGGTGGATTTTTCCTGGAAAATCTCATAGACACTCTTGTATACATCTGAGCCTAATAACATCACGAAGTCATGAAAATCTTACACTGAAGTCATTTTTTGTGATCTAGGTGACACGGTGGTGGTTCAACCAGAAAAAGCGACTGCCTGAAGCCAGCAGTTGTTCTGAACTAAGGAAGATGTATACCGTTGGAAAGAGAAACCGCGGACAGAGGGCACACATCTTGAGCAAGTTATTGCATTACCGGTTGACTGGGCAAGGAGCATGGCTTTTATAGCAAAATTTCTGGTAGCATGCTCCTTGGCTCAAGCTTTTTGCAGGCTTATATTATGAATTAGATGCAGCAAGGATTCCCGATTAGTGGGAATATGTTCCTGCTCGGTGCTAAAAATAAATTTTAACATTTTCTTTCTTTATTGTGAGCTGGCCGGTCATAAGAATTGTGATGTCTTATTTACTTCTCATGTTTGTTTTTCTTATTACCTTCTTAGCCGAATAAAAAATTTATCCATTTCCTTTTTTTTAAAGTTGTGCCTGAGAAATTTATTTAATTGTATTTCTGCAGATTTTTTTCTATAGTAAATGCAATCTACCTAAAGAATCTGCCAGACAATGTGACTCAAGATTGTCAGGACAAAATAGTTGAACATAAAATGAGATAAATTATGTTGCCTCATGCTAAGTCTGGACATGAAAAAGAGTATAGCTGGTAAGTATACATTTTGCAGAGCAGCCGATGACTGAAAAGATGCTCAGTAGCAATGAAAGAAGTGATATATTCTGTTTGACATCAATCTTCTGATGCAGTTGTCCTACATGATTACGCTAAGTGGGTTGACTTCTGATTGTTTTCTTGCAACAACTCCATCTGATGAGAAATGGGCTCGAGGTCGACTGTTCATGATTCATTCTACCATCACTTTTTCCACCCTGTGCAAATTATCTTATTATTTGAGGTGCCTGTATTTCTCTAGCTGCAAGCTGTAGAACAAACATGGTATGCGGTTCTCTTGCCTTACTGTGCCCAAATTCTGAAAATGAATGTCCGTTGCATTTACCTGCTGTTGCCATGTTTTATTTCTTCTTTCATAATATTTGTTGATGATAGCACTTATAGTTTCTATCAGGTTGTCGTTATTTGCAAAATCATATCGCTCTACCGATTCTTCTTATACATTGTCCTGCTTTAGAAGCTGAAAGCCGGTGAAGTCTCTTTGCCTATGTCCATCTTATCATCATCTGTATTTTGTAAACGCAAAGACTACATCTCAGTTTCTTGGAATCATTGCTTTTTGAAGCCACTTCACATTGCAATTGCGCAGTGCCACTCTTCCTAATTCAACTGGTATTTTATCCTTGAGACGGCTATCAGGTTAATTAACATTTGTCTAAATGCAGCACAATGCTCGTGCTGCCTTTATTGCACGGATCTGATGTTCAGGGACCTTTACTCTTCTTTTTTTTCTTCTCTCTCTCTCTCTCTCTCCCCCCGCCTCTTTAATGTTCTTCTGCCGCAATATGTCCGTTATTTGGAGTGCCTTGTCAGCATAATCTATTACAATGCTAATAGCTCAAGCATTTCAAAACAGGATGCTGTTAGACATGGTTAAGGATCTAAGTTTCTTATCCCATCAAAGTAACAGTTAAAGGAAAAGTTATCCACGATACTGATATCCTTGATTTAGGGCTTCGGTGACATCAAGGGTTGATGTTGTCTGGCATACCTATGGTTGAGCAGAAAGAAGAAATTTTTTATCCTTTACAGAGTCTTAGAATCACCTTCTCATGCTTTCTAAACATATGAAACAAATCATAGCGGAGATATTGTATCTTCAAAGAACAAAATGAAAAAAAGAGAAAAACGAGCCAAGTATTCCTTTTAACCTCGCACGGAGCAAGATCCGGTGCCATTGTTTTTCATCCTCTTCACGCATCTATGGTTTCCTAAAGGGACAGGAAGCAGGACAGAGCCTTCCAAAAGGTCAGGCGCCATTTAGAGTAGGGTGATGAAGGGCTGTGGGATGAGGTTGTTGGGTTGGATTGCGATTCTAATCTCATGTCGCTGGTTTGGCCATCATAAAGTATCTAAGAATGTCATATTCCACGCCCCGCCAGAACCCTAGTTTTTCGGCCTGGCTCGTACTGACAGCATTTAAGCCTAACAAACAGGTTGCCAGTGCGAGTGCCTATATCCAAGTTGGGCTGCAAAAATTTTTCCAACTTCTCACCTTCTCATTTCCACGTTGAGCTGACATATTAAATCAAATAGGCATACGTAACACAGCTTCTATGTTGCTTCGGTCCACTGGAAACATAGTCGAGTTCATGAGTCAGCATAACAATTCAACTTGATCTCAGGCTGAGAGGCTTGAGATTTTTCTTTGGGGGGTCAAGTTCACTCCAAGTTCTATAGACAGACTATGTCGATTTTCAACTCGACCTCGTGCGATTAAAAAAGAAGAAATGATCAAAACTTCCAGGTATCATTAATTTTAGACATGCTAATTAACAAAATGTCTGCATTAATAAAACCTGGACCAAACAACATAGTATTTTGTAGCTTTTCATTTCACTAGTTTCCTGAAAAAAGTTGTGGTATTATCTGTCTGCTAGGGACAAATATGGAGGATGGTAACTTAAGGGGGCATCTGGTCAGCCCTTGTTGGAAGCTTTCATGGAAAAGAGAGACAACCACGGGTCAGTTGAAAAGGTTTTAAAAAAGAAAAGAAAAGAAAAGAAAAGAAAGAAAAAAGAAAGATGGGCTTTTGCAGTCCTGCACATCTACCTCAGAGATAAGGTTGAGATGGAAAAGGGTTGGTAGACACGTTGATCAGGACAAACCCTCTCTACCATAAAAAGAGAGAGACAAGACCAGTTGAAGGTAAGTAGTGATGGGTCCAAACTCATAATATCTTTCAGAGGTGGGTGGTTGATGGATCGGCGCCGTTATCATTGTAGAAGCCAACAAATTGGCTAGTCTCTGAAAATGTAGGTTACTAAAGATGATCGTAAAACAATAGAAAGTCATTCAGATTAATATAGAATCTAAAATTTGTTCCTGGTGACTTAAGAACAGAAACTATACTATGCAGGATTGCTGTGTAAGCTTATACTCCATCGCACTTAACTTGCTCTCGGAGTACTGTGGGAATGAGGCCTATGCTAGCATCAGAGCACAGTACTCTGATATTGGACTGTTCAATGGCGGCAATTGCAGACACTTAAAAGGGGGTCGTGCAATCTGTCAATCTTCTTGTGATTAATTCCAGTAATGGATTTCATGATGAACTGATCACTTTGGGATGGTGATTATGGAAAAGGGAGATAGACATACTCAGTATGCAAAGTACCCTGATAGTGGAATATGCACAGATGATTGCAACATTGTGGGTCATGACTCAGCTTAGCATATGGGACCGACATCATCAAGCTACCTACCATTTGAAGGCAACTGATCGGGCATGACGATGAATGATGTCTGATCCCTTCGACGGAGAGACATGAGGGTGCACATGGTTTGCCGCTGGGCATCGAAAATTCCAAATGGCGCCGTTTCCTATCCGATGGGGTGAGGACGACGACAATAACGACGACGAGGAGGAGGAGGACAATAGGCAACTAGGGGCCCTAACCTTGGTGCTGCCCAATTCTGACCATATGTCATGATGATTGGGGCCTACATCAATATGCCATGGAGCTGTGGCCCGGATGCTAGCAAATAAAACAAAACCCTAAACCCCAAGGAGCCATCCTCCCACTATGGCCAATGTCCCCCCCTTCACCATCTTTGATGCTACCATGTGAGGAATAGCAGCAGCGGCCAGCGGTCCCAAATCATATCACATGACAAGATCACGGTCCCTGGATAGATTAGTTATTTTCTCACAGTTACGGCTTTTATCAATTCTGAAATTAAGAAGCTCTGTCTCTCTTTTTCGGTTTAAATCTAAGACAAAAAGGAGAACGACCAAGGGAAGAAAATATGAATCCTCAATTTTGAGTTTACACTGCAGAAAATCTCATAACTGACCTTATGAATATCCAAATGCGAGCCATCAATCTTGCATTAGCTTATGCGGTGCGGTGACTACTAACAGACCTAAATCCTAGCTGTAGTTTTTGGTATAATAGCCAGTCTTTCACCAATAAAATGAAATGAAATTTCTAATTAGGAACTACCAGACTTTATGGGAAGCCGATTAGCAACCGAGTTGAGTTACAGTAGGGAAAATTGCGAACCCATTATATACCAACGAATTGTCCTATTCAGTCTTCCATTCCAATGCTCGAGTCTGATATCTGAGTTCTTTTTTATATATATATAAAATAACTTGCACGACCCGGAGCCCACAAAATTTCCATTATCCCGTGCAATTTTTTCTGCACTCTTTCGACTCTCAGGTGCTCTCACTTTGCTGCTGATCGATCGCTCTTCCATCCTCTTTCATAGGCACGAGCATTTCGCGGACAAATTCGAAAGATTGGTCGGTGGTTATAGTCACAAGACAGGACAAACTGGCTTTGGTTCTGTCCTACTTCCACTTCCTTATTTTCCTTGAAAGGCCGGCAATAGGATATGGTTATGGCCCCTCCAGAACGCATCCCCATGGCCAGCCTTCATTCCGATCATCTTGGATGGTCATCACCAACGAGCTTCAACTACTTGGTTCGAACTCGCATGCCTGTAAAAGAACCCAGGGATGAAAAAATTAGCGACAATTTTGGGTTTGCGGATTGTGTTGAGAGATGGTGGATATCGCATTGCATATCAGTAAATGTCATGCTTAATTCTTAGGAGTAAAATGTTACGCTTAATTCTTAGGCGTAAAATGTTATGTTTAATTCTTAAAAGCGTATCTTAGAGCATTGTCGCACTTTGAAACAACCTCAAGCATGCCACCTTGATGCTCATCTGGCTGCCATCTTCCTCACACGTGTGTCGCAAGCTTTATTATTGTCACCCCTCATATCCGGAGCACGATATGACCATGCCTACGTGGTGCAACCCACGATAACACGAAGCCAACATTATATTCAGCTTCCAAATTTATCTCAAACAATATAGAATAAATCCCCTTCCAATTTTATCACACATTAAATGCAACCATTATTGGTTCAAAACTTCTAAATCTAATATAAATATCAAACCCATAATTCTCAAAATTTAAAAAATTACTAAGCTACAAATTCATCATCAACTACTGAAGAACTAAAGTTCTGATATGTAAATCGCAAAGCTTGCTGGCACAAACTCTAAGCTTGCACCATTGTTCATCCTTACCGATTATATTCGCCTGGAGAGAAAAATAAAAATAGACATTTATAAGCGACATGGCTCAGTAAGAAAATCTTTCATTACCTTACCGAATCAAGCATAAATTTTCGTATGTCAATACACCATTTAAAGAAAATAACAAATATTATAAAATAAATCATTTCATAGTACAATATATTAAAATAAGTCATAAAGCCAATCGATGACGAACGCCGGTGGTGATGGTAGTTGGAAAGAGAGAAAAACAATGGAAATAGGGGACATGGACAGGGGAGTCTCGCGTCGATTTTCGGTCTATTCGAAAGCTAAGGGAAGAAAGATTAGAGCTTTACCTCAGCTTCGGCAGTATCTCCGACTTAGATCTTCGGCGGGCATAAGATCGAAAAATTGTGGATTTGATGAGAGAAAAGAGGTGCAATGGCACTCGACGAAGGTGGGGGCGCTCTCTTATAGAGGAAAACTGGTTCACACATGCATGGAAGGATTTGGCCTCATTGTCTTTCCTCCTGGAGGAATTGGGGAAGAAAAGAACTCTTGTTCGGAGTCCAACTTCTTCCTCTTCCAGCACGGGCCGTGTGAGCCCCTGCTCACATGGGGTTGCGGCCCAATTCATGTGCAGGCCGATCAATGGACTTGGCTCTCACAATCATGAAGTCGGTCTTGTGCTTGCTCATAGTTGGATTTAAGTTGTATGTCAACTAACTACAAAGCTCCTATGTTAAGCCGTGGTAAGATGTACAGGGATCTAGACCTTCAGCTTCGAGAGATTAAGCTTTCACGTTCCTCTGAAGGACTTCTTCGTATCTCGTGGCTTGTAGTCATGTTATTGATTAGACTTTGTTGAGTCGCCGGGAGGAAAAATAAAGCTTATCAGGGCTTACTCTCTCTCTCTCTCTCACTCTCTCTCTCTCTCTCTCTCACGAGCAGCCATTAACGCTGGCTCGGCTATTGGAGGGCCTTATATAGAGTTATATTGCTGTGTTTTTTTATGGCTTAAAGCATATGGTTATTATCATCTAAGCACTAGCAGACAAAAGCTCAGCTCGAGCTAATACCGGCCTTGCTAAGCGTATGTTCGATCTCTCCCCTTCGGAAAGGGGCGCCTGCGTCCAGTGGATTAAGAAAAGGAGATAGAAAGGGAGTAGGCGGAGAGTTGAGTGTTCTGGGGATCTCAAAACATATTCTAAGAGCAGGGTTTAGTTCCTAGAACCTAGGGGGATGGTATTTGGATTAAAATATAGGAAGGGGATTTACAGAGGAGATGGGAAATGGGCTGCGATTTTTTATATGCACAGGTATTGGAGGAATGATGGCGGGGGAGGAGAGGCAAAGCAATCAGTGGAATGGATGGCGTGGATGGAGGAGAGCATGCTCGGTCTGGCGAGAGGGGTTGGAGGTATGGGGGAATGGGGAGGGCGTGTTGAATAAAATTTACAGTTGTTTCCTCTGCATGCGGCAAGGATGCCTACCAGGGTAGGCTGGCCAAGGATAAAACCAGACGAGCTGCCTTCAAAATATTGGAGCTCTCCAATACGACCATGCGTTTTCCTTCATGATTTTATATCCTCGAGCAGCATCGGAGCGCCAGCCTCCTGCGTGTGCAAAGGCTAGCATACAAGGGTGTGGTCCCGGCCCCTCCCATTCAGGTTTCCACAATCAAGTGAAGCCGAGAAGCACACGAGCATGGGCCTAGTCTCTTGTTCTCTCACTCGCGAGGCATGCTCTGCTCCCTTGTGCTTACCAAACAAATACGCCGCAATCGACTGATTAGCGGGAAAAGCCGATCATTTCTACGTACCAAATCCAACGTTAGAAGCGGACGGATTGACGCGCGCGGGGATGCAAGTCCAAAGGTCGGCAAAGAGAAAGATTTTTTTTATTATTATTATTCATACCGAGATATATACAGCCTTAAAACGGATGACAGAGCATGTTTCGTGACTCATTCAGAACGTACAAATTGCTGAGACATGTCGGACGTGTTGCTCTCTCGGTTTGCCTCCAATCTGAATTTTTGGAACGCTTCATTCTCCTGTCCATGTTTGCCATGGCCCGTTCCATCTGCTGGCTCCTTTCGGCAGCAAAAAGTTTCTTCAATTAAACTCTATTAGCATCCATGGTTGCTTCTGCTGCGCATGGAGGCAGAATGGGAGGGCAGATTTTATGAATGTTCCAACTTTCCTGGTGCGTCCAACTCGAGTCTTTTTAAGGAAACCCAGCCGCAGTGAAATGGACGAGATCGGCAAAGAGGGAGGGGGAACACCGGCCCCCTGCTCTTTCATAACCCAGAACCGCGCCCGTCCATCGTGTGCCGTGCCCGTGGTGTCCGTGCTGGACAGCACGTGTGCTTCCTTTTATATACACCCGCGGAGGGCGCACTCGAAAGTGGCCGAGGCATTGTGGCAGTTTGTGCTGGGCCAACGTCAAAATCGTAGCGTGAGGGAGACGGGAGCCCAAGGCCAGAGGTAGCGGAGAACGGAGGTAGGAGGAATGGAGGGGGAGCAGGAAACGAGACGGTCCAAATTCAAAAGGATATGTGTTTTCTGTGGCAGTAGCCAGGGTAAGAAGAGAAGCTACCAGGATGCTGCAGTGGAGCTCGGCAAGGAATTGGTATGCTCTCGTATCACCTTCTCAGAGCCTGGTGCGTGCTTGCTTGCTTGCTCGCTCGCTTTTTCCTTTCCTTGGCCGAGTACCTTCAGCTGCTTCTTCTTGCATGGTTCTTGCTGAAGTTTTGACCTTCTGCAGTTTTGCTAGATCTAGAAACTGGAAGGCTGATGATGGAAGTTCTTGGCCATCATCCCTAGCTTTCCTTCTGCTGAATAGACTGGTAAAATTTGTGTCCAGTGCTATCTCCTGATTCATGTTCATTAGCTTCTTGCAATTGGGTCTCTCTCTCTCTCTCTCTCGTTCTGTTTACGTGGGTGTGTCTGAGAGGCAGAATAGATTGGCATATTTCGCTGCCATGAACCCGACCAGACGATTTGTCTTGAAATTTGTATATTTCCATCTTTGTGACTCAAATGGGTGCGCTATATCGTGGTTTCGGATTTTTCATCAACGCTACTGTGTTATGTTGGAACTTCTCCTATACTTGTTTCCCCCTTCCGAAACCTCATAGCTGGAATTCCCACGTATTCCTAAATGAACTGTGTAACCATCAACCTGTGGTCCATTGCATTCATGAAACCCCATTAATGAAACGCAGCAGCCAGTGAGATACATTTAGCTCGCTCTTTCTCTTATCTCTATCTCTATCGCGGAAACGTATTTAAATGCTCCGTGATTCATTCAAGAGTTCTGTTCCTCTGTTAAAGTTTTCAGATGCATGTGGCAAGATGATTTAAAAGCCAGTGCACAATAAAGCGCTTGTGAGCTACGACATGGGTGCACTAGATCGCAGAGAACAACAGAGATGTGTTATAACAATAGCATTCGTATGCCTTTTTCTTCTTCGGGTGCTGAAAGGTTTGGTTGGTTTCAGGTGTCGAGGAACATTGATCTGGTTTATGGTGGGGGTAGTGTTGGTTTGATGGGCTTGGTTTCCCAAGCCGTTCATGATGGCGGGAGGCATGTCATTGGGTAAGTCAATATCCTCGGATGTAATCCATCATCTTATGTTCTCTGGGAAGAATAAAAAAAACGCACTGGTTAATGGAAGAAGTACAGTGCTGTGAAATTTCATTAGTATTTGGGTTGTTCGCTCCTCAGCAGCTCATTTTGTCATGTTGCTGTCTCCCTATGCAGGGTCATACCAAAGACTCTCATGCCCCGAGAGGTATGTCGGCTATAACTAGAAGACCTTCTTATCTTTTCTAATAAACAAGCCTTTCTGCTTTCTTAGCGGACACTAAATAAATCCTTTCAGATTAAAGAAACCTTATCATCTCTCACACAAACGCATTTCATTTTCTGCCAGTTTTGACTCCTGATACTTACTTTTGAGTTTAAAACTATCGATGAATTTTGAATGTTTTAGCTGTTCTCCCCCCGCTTTTTTTTTAACCTTTTGTGTTGATTTATGATCAAGAAATATGAAGGAAATAACGTAGCCGTCTTTCTTTCTGCTACACCCATATGGAGTTTTTTAAAGGCTCTTGAGGTTTTGTCCTGATATCAGTGAGTAACTTTTTTCAGCTTCTTCCCCCTAGCAGCTGCTGAGTTTTGGCTTTATATGACAAAAACAAGAATAGATCGATTTCACTTTTCACCTTATATTTTGGTTCAAGTCCATGACCGTTTCTTTAATCGAATTCTAAAAAGGGTTCTAGTTTGCTATTCTGAATTTTAACTGGTATATTTTTTCATCCCTTCGGAGAGGCTAGTGATTAGGTCTTTCCCTGCCCTGCAACACCTGACATTGCTTCTCTGCACAGTGTCCATTAAAAAGCCTTTTGGAAGAACTTTTTTACAGCCTTATCATCTGTGTGTGTGCGTGTGTGTGTGTTTGGGGGAGCAGTTGTGTATTTGAGACCAATCATCTTCAATGAGAATTGTTGCGGGGACAGTCTTTGGCCGGAGCCTCACACAACAGCATAGCCCATATTAAGCTAGCAGAGAAAGAGGACTGTGTTCCTCCCGAGGTATTGTCCGCTTTGGACGCTCCGGCCCGCGCATCCAGCGCAGACGGGGGGAGACCACTGCCCTCACGGTTTTGCCCTTCAAAAGGTGCCTCGAGAGGAAAGGATTTCCATCCCCCATTTAAGGCACAGAACCTTTCCGCTATTAGCCGATGTGGGACTAAATTCAAGGCCTCCCCCCCCCCCAGCGGAAAGGTTCTTGAGCCTCCGCAGTCCTGAGGGGTAGTCAACGGTGGGAGGAGGCGCCCCCTACCTGGCGCCCATCTGTTGCGGGGACGGCCTTTGGCCGGAGCCTCACACAACAGCATAGCCCACATTAAGCTAGCAGAGAAAGAGGACTGCGTTCCTCCCGAGGTATTGTCCGCTTTGGACGCTCCGGCCCGCGCGTCCAGCGCAGACGGGGGAAGACCACTGCCCTCACGATTTTGCCCTTCAAAAGGCGCCTCGAGAGAAAAGGATTTCCATCCCCCATTTAAGGCACAGAACCTTTCCGCTACTAGCCGATGTGGGACTAAATTTAAGGCACCTCCCCCCCTCATCCCCCATTTAAGGCACAGAACCTTTCCGCTACTAGCCGATGTGGGACTAAATTTAAGGCACCCCCCCATCCCCCATTTAAGGCACAGAACCTTTTCGCTACTAGCCGATGTGGGACTAAATTTAAGGCACCCCCCCCCCCCCCTCCCCAACAGGAATATATATTATGTAAAACTTTTATGTTCTTTTTTGGTTTGCTTCCTTTTTGCAGATAACGGGAGAAACTGTAGGAGAAGTGAAGGCAGTTGCAGATATGCACCAGAGGAAGGCGGAGATGGCTAGACACTCTGATGCCTTTATGGCCTTGCCTGGTTAGTGTATAAACCTGCGGATTTCTATATATTGACCATCACTAGAGTTCCAAGGCAAATCAATGAAGGAAAAAGACACGATCAGTACTCTCGTCTCTATCTCTATCGCTGAACACAAAACACTGTCCCTGGTTCATCAACTTCTGGCACTGAAAATTTAGAATTCCTGATGAACGCCCAACATTTTCTTTGATTGAATAAGACAGTATGATTACTTTTTTACTATGCCATACTTTTGTATACTAAATCTGCCAGAACATCTGTAGAAATTGGCATTACTGGAATCCTCGTACTTGAAGTTTTGACTATGACTAGCTTCATATCATGAGTTATCTTGAGAATTTAGAGTTACAGATCTTAGTAATTCAAATTTATGCTGCTCACAGAGAAGTATTTAGATAGCCTAATCCCATGATAATTGAAATAACTGCTGCAGAAAAAATACCTAAAAATAACTGTTAAGTTTTTCTAGTATTATTAGATTGGTGGCTCATTCTATCACAGAGCTGATTAAGATTTTAATGCAGGAGGATATGGAACTCTTGAAGAGCTGCTTGAAGTGATAACATGGGCTCAATTAGGCATTCATGATAAGCCGGTAATGACTTTTTGCTGTCATTTTAATTATTTTAAGGAGAGTTCCTTTTGTTAAGTGAGAAAAATGAGTTAAGGAGATGACTCAGCCTTGCTTCCTCGCCTATTAACAATAAAATGAACAAGAATACAGCATCATCTGTTTAAAGGAAAGCAATTGAGATATACTAGCTCTACAAAAGTCAGAATGAATCATCTCTTATAGCAAGAGCACTGAAAATGGTTATGAAGGGCATCAGGAAGATATAAAGACTAACTGATCTTAGACAAGGATTTGATTGACATTCCTTTTGCCCTAGTTTTGTGGTGCTTTCACCTTTGACCTTCTCTACCTCTGCTTTTTCCTGGGCATAAAGGCCTTGTTTATCCCATATCTGCAACACGAAATTGGTTAGTATGAAATTGTGCATTTGCAAATTAATTGTGCCTTCATGAGAGCAATGAATTAAAGAAAACATGAATGCATCACAAAATTTAAGTTGTTCTCATATTCTTTCAGTCACTTGTTGTGTATGAATTCATGTGGTTCAGCATTGTCACTTGATGTTCTGCGTTTTTGTAATTTAGAAACTTTTCTAGCCAACCTGAAAAAGAGTCGTATTTCTTGATGCTTTCATTGCAGATCTTGTTTGAAAGTCTCAGGACTAGTTAAGGCACCCAGTTTTTGTTGAAGTGATTTAAACTTTATGCCTCAGTCAGAACTAGTTGGTTTTTTCTACATTGTTACATGTAGACATATTTTCTTCCTGATTTTGCATTGTGAGTTATCCATGCAGACATGCACATACACATGCACGCGTGCACAAGCGCACACATATATTGCATAACCAAATATGGGATCTGAAGATATGATCAAATATGCATCTTGAGTTCTCAAGTTTAAGAACTATGTTAGTCTTTTGTGAGTATTCAAAGAGTCATTGCATCATGATTGACACAGGCATACTACCATGGGCAGCTTCCTAAATCTCTCTTAAATCTGCATGAAATCCATAGGTGGGACTGCTGAATGTGGATGGATACTACAACTCCTTGCTATCTTTCATTGACAAAGCAGTAGAGGAAGGTTTCATTAGCCCAAATGCCCGTCATATCATTGTATCTGCTCCAACAGCAAAGGAATTGGTGAAGAAGTTAGAGGTGATGCATATGACTCATATTATGCAATTCTGTGTTATGTGTTTGAATAGACTGTCATACATTTGTTGCATTTTTTTGCTTTGCAAATGATATGGAAGTTCCTTGTTAATCTCTGCTAACAAAATTTGGACATGATGCAAAATTACGTATGTCCTCTCTGCAGGTGAAAATTCATGAAATCCCTAGAATCATGAAAAATGAATAATTCTACTTCAAACAAAACTTACTTTGTAATTGTTAAAATATTTGTAGAAGAGAAAAATAAAAGAAAAAGACAGCCAAAAAAGGTGTTATTTCTCTGTTCTATGACATTCAGTACATCTCATAGGTTATATATACTCGTCTACAGACTCCATATAAGTAAAATAATATAGATTGAGAGGAATCTCTAATTTATCTTTTCGGGGAAGGGACAATGGTGCAAAGGAATGAACTTACAAAAAAATATGGAAGGATACTTGGCATGGCAAGAGATGAGAAATCCAGGTAGTTATGGGTGTAACTAAAGGTGAGATGTAAGAATTTTTTAGAACGTTAAAGCGAGGATGCAATGTGGCAATGGTAACTATGAGAGAGATTAGGTATGCAAGTGGGTGTGATTTAATTGGTGAATAGAGAAGGAGGAGAATTCTAGAAAAAGGGACTATATGTCATGAAAAGATGGTGCCAAGTGTTATGATCCTAGGCAATATGATCTTAAGATCAGAGCATATGATAACTAATGGATGACATTAGAGTGATGATATCAAAGGATTCGCTTAAGATTTTGGGAACTTGATCAAATTAAGGAAGCAATGGTAAAATGTAGCACAATTTGGACTTTATTAGTCATGATGTGGGTCCAAATCAAGTAGAGAGAATGAGGTATGCATGTCTTAGGAGAATAGTATGCATGGCATAGGTTGAGATGGTGATTATTAGGGCAAGATAGGGGCTGCAATCTTAGATGGATGGTGATTATTAGGGCAAGCTAAGGGTGCAATCTTAGATGGAAAGGACAAGATCTATTGGCCCAATTAAGGAATAATCATGAAAACTCATCCAAAAATAAAAGGATGATATGGGATTTAACCATCAAGAAGGGTAGAACTTCATTGACTTGCAGCTGATGGGTGTCTGCACCAAAATTAGGACAAAATTAATGCGTAAAGAGTACACTGAAGGTGCATAAAAGGATGATATAGGATTTAACCATCAAGAAGGGTAGAACTTCATGACATTGCAGCTGATGGGTGTCTGTACCAGGATTTGAACCCAAGACCTCTCCCTTGATGAAGAGAAATGCCAGCCAAATCAGAAAAGGCTGGTTGGCGAGTCTCTCCTTTTTATTTTTTATGCATGTCTATATATTCATATATGCATATACGATACATCCGAATAACACATTCATTCACCTGCAAGTCCACATACTTCTCATTTACTCAGACATCTATAATTGCGTTCATTTACATGCACGTACGATTGCATGCACGGGCCACTAGAAATGCAAATAACTGTACAATTCAGTGGAATTTGGATAAATTAATGTGTGTGTATGTGTATATGGAGGCCTATTTGGGAACAAACGACCGTGTGGAAGCATGTCTACTGGTGATCTTTTATGGCTGTTAACAAGTTCCTAGGTCTCAAATTATAATTCTTATATTGACGAATTAAGCTTGTTCCTTCTGATAGGAGTACTTCCCTCGCCACGAAGGAGTTGCTTCCAAGCTAAACTGGGAGATGGAACGGCTAGGCTATTCCTCAAAACATGAGATTTCTAGGTAGGAAGGACAAGTATTCCGGGGCTAAGAGGCAAAAGAAATTGAACCACATATTGGCAAGTGAGAGCTTCGCATTGGAAAGGCAAGAAACTGTCTACTGCGAGAAAATGCTTCGAGATTCTCTCTCTTTTCTTTCTGTAAAATAGATAAAGCTTGACTTGCTCGTCTTTCATAGAATGTATGGTTTTTTGGTTTTCAAACAGTAAAAAAAAGACTGACTCTTGGATACATACCAAGTTTTCAAATTGGATTTGTTTTGCCAATCTCGTGTTCTTTGATTGTGCAGTCTCATTTCAAACATACCTTACTACGTACGCACAACAAGGCACTACACAATGCATTTTCGATACGAAAAGAACCTTGATGATGTTATTGCTAATATTTGCAAATAAGATTCAAAGGATTAATTGTAGAAGAACCTTGATGAATTCATTATACAAAAATTGGGATTAGAAACAGCATGCCTGGGTTCGAGGCATGTAGAATACACCATCCTAAGAATGAATTTTGCTCTTTCATGCGGGCATCTAGCATCATTGTCCCCGGGTTATAATTAACCTAGCTCAGTCAATATTCTGCTCAGCATAATCACGTGGAGGTGCGATCTGAAAGATTAACCTAGTCACCCGAGAAGACGTAGAAGGAAAAGAATAGAGAGCGGAAATAAAGAGAGAAGCTCTCTTGCAGAGGGCTCTCTTGCAGAAGTCTGATTCTTTCAATGTCATGCATGTACTTCGGGAGGCGAACGGTGCGGCGGACTGGGTCGCTTCCTTCGCAGCACATCATTCTAGAGCCGTCACATAGGAGGTATTAGAGAATGTGCTATTGGTACTAGAGCATATTTTGTACCGTGACTATTTCAGGCATACTTATGGCCGTATGTAGTGAGACGCCGATATAAAAAAATAAATAAATAAATAAATAAAAGAGAAAAAAAAACTAATAGCTAATCTATATCGAGAGCCTACAAATGAACCCGGTAACCCCCGAACAGGCCCATAAAGGCCTCAGCATTTAGCCCATTAATGGCTTGTCAGTTTCAAGCCATTAAAAGCCTGCCGACAGGTTAGTAACTGGCGAGTGCCCCATTAAAGCCTTCTAACAGCTAACCCGTCAACTTGAGATTAAACCATCATAAAAAGTAGGGGTGCAAATGGGTCGGGTCGGGTCGGATCCTAAGTGACCCCGATCCGATCCGATTTTTTGTTCGGGTCCTAATTTTGAACCCAGACCCGACCCGGTTGAAAATCGGGTCGGGTTGGGTCGGGTCCGAGTCGGGTCCGGATCGGGTTCGGGTCCAAGTCGGGTCGGATTCGGATCCGATCGGATCCATTTTTTGTGTTTTAGAAAAAAAATTTGGGCAAATCTAATTTGGTCATATCATAATTATGAGATGCTGGGTGACCCATGACTTGCAATTGACCTCCGGGAAGAACAGATGACCCATGACTTATAACTAAGTCGGTCTACAAGCCAAATTTCATATCACACTATTTTTTATCTATATGACTGATTGGACGGAACTTGGTGTCTTCCAGCTCCCCTCTCACGAGGACAAAAAAAATCCCAGACCTTCTTCCAAAATCCACTTCCATTGCAGAAAACTGGCGCGACCCATATTCAGTTCAGTTCAGTGTTCCCTCACTTCCTCTCTGCAAAAGTTAAAAGAAACAAAAACCAGAAAACAGAAGGTAAAAAAAAAAAAGCCAGCTACCGAGACACCAGAGGTATCAACAGTGTAATAGATGGAGATAGAATCCTAACGGGCCGAGGTTCCTTTGGATTTTATGCTTGTTGCTATCCTTCCACGCTTAATCCTACTCCCCCCCCAACCCACAAACACACACACACAAAAAAAAAATCTCTTTTGCTTCCCCCCCCCCCCCCCCCCTCTCTCTCTCTCTTCGGGTCCATTCGGGTCGGGTCTGGGTTTCGGGTCGGGTCCCTTCGGTAAACCCAGACCCGACCCAGAAAATGATTTGGGTCCAATTTTAGGACCCGACCCGGACCCGCGGGTCCTAAAATTCGGGTCGGGTCGGGTCTACACGGGTCGGGTCTCGGGTCGACCCGACCCATTTGCAGCCTAATAAAAAACTGACTTATTATAGGAGAGTAGGCCAAAGACTTAACTTGGCGCCGACACCCAAAACCCATAAAGTGCCTTGAATAACTAGACTTCACTGCATGGGACTCCTGCTGCATTAATTATCCAGTAGGCGATTATTCAAATAATTAAAGCCCTAAGAGTTGAACCTTTCCAAATAAATTAAAATAAATAAATTACAAAATTATTAAAATATTTCAACAATCTTCTATAAAAGGTTCAATCTCTAAAGCAGTCATATTGAACTTTACTTGTTGTGGGCTGTATCCATCCGAAGCAGTCATAGCATCCTTAAAATAGTTCCTTGTGTCTCGGATTTTTACATACCATATGTATGGTACTAATCAACTGGATCTTAGTAGAGTGGGTGCATACCAATCGCCTTGCATTCAGAACCTTGTTTTTTTTATGAGAAATTATTAGGATTAAGTGCAAACCCCCTAGTCACATCCTTTATGATAACTCTTGCATAGATAATCCTTCCAAGGGTAATATGATCTACTTTCCTACCTTGGATGTATAAACTCAACTTTTTTTAAAATTTTTTTTTCATCACCGATGCAAATACTTATTGTAGAGATGAGAGAAAATATCCTTCGAAACTAATGCTTTAACATGACCACTCAATTAATTTTATTTCTACCATATTTAACCTCGTTTGAGAGATCTTTAATCATGGTGTTGTATACTAGTTGTTGATGACCTCATATTGGCTCTAGGACTCCGCTCCTAGATAAATCTTGATTTACTAATCCACCGAGTTTTTATATGATTTGACATATTCCAAAGAATTTTGTAAATGTTTTTCATACTTTCTTATTTATGGCATGTGTTTGTTCATCTTTTTATTCGTATTATTTCAATTTCTCACTTCAGTTATAATACTATTATTAGAATGGATTGATATAGTCAGCACTTGCTTGTATACCAAAGGAAAGCTCTGAAATAAAATTTTTGATTCACTTTATCTTAATATAAATTGGATTCGGAGCAATTAGCTCAACCTCCATAATACCTTAAGAGAGAACGGTTTGCTCGGATGATCTTGTGCAATGATAACATTGCTAAGAAAGAATAAATATCCAGTGGTTGATCTGAAATATAAGGAGTTGATAACCCAATCCACATGTTTGAGTTTAAACTAACCAATACAGTGCATAGGCTACTTGTATGCTCTGCGCAGCATGAGCGTGGACTTCAGTGGAAACTTATAAAACCCAACTAGGCCTCAAGCAAGAGGATTTCATTAAATGCAAGTCCCACTGCATTAAATGATGTATATGATTATTCCAAACCATTAAATGCTTGAGAATTGAATATTTTTAAAAGTAAAAAAAATAAAAATCCTACCAATATGCATTAAACGGCTGTTTGGTTCGAAAAATATATTTTCTCCTAAAAATATGATTCCTAAAAAATAAATTTCTAAAAAAAAGATATCTAAGAAAGTACTTTTGGCATGTTTGATTGATCATGGAAAAATAACAAATTTTCAAAGTGCTTATATTTGGTTGACCATCCACTTTTCTGAAAAAGTTATGTATAATTTCTATTATATTCTTAATAAAAATTAGATATTTAATGCCTCTTTAATACTTCTTTAATGCTGAAGGATCTTTTGGAAAACAATAAAAATGAAGTGATTTCCGTCTCATGGGAAAATAACTTTCTCATGAAGGGCTCGTTTGGTTTGCGGGAAGTATTTTTCCTCCGAATATGATTCCTGGAAAACAAATTCCTAGAAAGAGGATGCCTAGGAAAGTACTTTTCGCATGTTTGGTTGACCATGGGAAAATGATAAATTTCCAAAGTACTCATGTTTGGTTGGTCATCCACTTTTCTGGAAAAGTTATGTATAATTTCTATTATGCCCTTAATAAAAATTAGATCTTTAATACCTCTTTAATGTTTCTTTAATGCTGAAGGGCTTTTTTGGAAAAAAATAAAAATAAAGTGATTCCCAACTTATGAAAAATTAACTTTTCCATGTTTCTCATGGGAAAGACTTTTCCATGAAATGTGGAAATCGTATTTCCATGAAAATACAATTTTTCCATTTCTCTTTTTTGAAAACTTCAACAAACAAGAGGCATTTCATTACTTTTTCGTTGACCATACTTTTTCATAAAAATACAATTTTTTTATTTCTTTTTTTAAAAAAATTAATTAAATAAAAAATAATTTATTATTTTTTTTTGTTGACCATACTTTCTCCGTCGAACTAAACGAGCGCTGATAGAAGCTATTCGGGCAAGTGCTGAGCGGTGCATGTGAATATTTATTAGCAAGTAAATTTTGGTTGGCCATTATTGAGACAGATGTAAGAGGGAATTCAGAGGACATCACGATTCAGGAGATTTTAGATTACCGTCGCTTTTTTTTTTACCTGTACGCGTGTGCGCCTGCGCGCCTGAGCGAAGTGATTACCCGTTCAATGGCATCGCGTCCGCCGCCCTCCTAGCTTTCCACAACGCGTGAAAGGTTCCGGGAAAGACAGTTAATTTCAAATCATCTTGTATACCTAAAAAAATTGCTAATTAATATTGTCTTCAAACTATAATTGTTTATGTTCTGATCATCATCATTTATGGCAATTAATCTCTAGAAATCTGGAAATCCACCCCCCCGAAAATATATTTATCATTTGAGATACTAAGACAAATAAAGGGAGTCCCAGAAGAGATAGGGAAGAAGCGACAAAAGATGAGATGTTGAGACACCGTCGTTCCTCTTCCCGTACAGGGAGGTCATTAGACGATGCAGCTGAGAGCGCACGCGCTCGCCAGCTTGAAGCATCCATGCAACCCAGTGGAATCCTCGTTTTTTTTTTTTAATAAAAAGTGTCTTCTTTTAGACTAGGAAAATTTTATCATTTAATCATACTAATTAACCGACCCATTAACTAATTATATAGTTAACCATTTTGGAGTCGGCTGGCCTGGCTCCAAGAGGACTTCAAGCACTGGTAGTGGTGAAAGGCTGTCCATGATCCGTCCGTCGTATGGGGATGCTAAAAAAAGACGCCGGACGTGAGCGGAGGACTTGCCTTTCCGTTCTGGCCTGGAAGGAACCCAGCTGGTTTGTCGTCTGCTCGCCGCGAGCTTTCATTTGAAAATGGACTTGTACCAAAAAAAAAAAATGGACGGTGAGCTAGCTGGGATGGCGACGGTTTCTGATCGCAGGGGTTTCAACCACCTCAGAGAGAGAGAGAGAGAGTGAGAGGAAGAGGCCGGGCCCGTCAAGATGCTGGCCACGTATCACCGTCACTCACCAAACTATAAAACTCCAAATCTTTTTCCCTTATACGTATGTGCGCGCGCACGTATATATACATATATACATATTATATATATATATATATATATATAGGTACGTATGCATATGTGTGATGGAATAAAATAAATTCGCTGATATCACCACCCCTTATATGTTTTAATCTACGCGCACCCCTGTCTCTCTCTCGGTAATATGAGGGTGCAAAAAAAAGAAAGAAGGGGCAAACACTTTGTCGAGTCCATGGTATTAAACGGCGTCGCCAATGGCGTCATTTATCCAGTCACAATACGCCTTCCTAATATTATTTAAAAAAAGGAAAAAAAACACCACCCTAATTATATTTATAATAATAATAATTATTTTTCTTTGACGTGTTATAATTGAGACTGGGTGAGAGAGTAGGTACGGGCGGGGCACCTCCATGTGTGTTTTTTTTTTTTGACAGGTCTTCGCGCTCTAGAAGACACGCCGACGCGGTCATCTCCCCGGTCCTTCTCATGGTTCAATGATGGATATGCCCTTCATCTGTTACCAGATTTACGCCTTTATTTCTTGGTGGTTATATTTAAATGGTTTAGGAGAAAGTGGTGAGTGAAGCAAAGGCCGTTCCTGGGGAGGGGTGGGGCCTTCTTAAGCATATCAGTACCGGTAGAACGCTAAAAAGTTCATGATTTCAGGGACTCGCCGTCACCATATTAATTTAAATGAATATTATGTATACCGACTACTTAGTTGCGGAGTCGTATAATATTAAACGACTTCTAAGCGAGCTTGGTTTTAATATGCAGGAACATAGTGGATTTCTAGGTTTCTTTTCTTCATAACTAATTTAATATTTCAAGAAACATTTTGTATAAAAAAAAAAGCATATATGTTCGTAACAATACCTGTATCTTATCTTCCATACTCCTTTTATTCATAAAATGGCATTCATTTTTTGTGTATGGAAAAGCTTGCTCTAATAAATATAGTGTTCTTCTTTTTTTCGAGTCACACGTGCCTGTGGATGCGATGGTTTTGTGCCGGGAGAATTGACCTTTTTTTTCTTCTACTTTTAAAAAATTAATCAGAAACTTGTACATCTCTCTTTTCTTAGCTTGAAATTTATGTTGTTCTTATTTTCTTGCCAAGTACTGATTGTACGTGTTTAACTTTAATTTACTTGCTCTAAAAAAGTCCGACAATATAGCCGCTTACTTCATGCACCCAATTTTATTTTCAGGGTGTTGAAAAGACATGTATTTTTGAAGAAATTCTTTGGATCAACGAAAAAGAGCGGACTTGAGTGCCCCATAATTTTTATATTTTAACTTTTATGAATATATTTATATTAAAATGATATAAGTTGTTTGGCGTAGAAAAATAAAAAATAAAAAAAGAGCATCAACATGATATTATTTAAGAGCACAAAACTCCATACTTAGTGGTGTATTGTGGGAGCAAGAGTACTAGATGAAGATGCTTCAGAAGAAATTGTTTTTGAAGTCTTTGAGAATGAAGTCAGATTATTGCGATGCTTCACTCTCAAATAAAATGTCCAATATATCTTGTCTATGAAATTCAAGAAAAGTGGACGAAGATGGGGAAATTTGATGGGGCAATTAGCGCCTGCGACGATGATAGATTCCATTTGAGAGCGGAGATTGGTCCCACACACGTATACTTAGGAAAAATGTTCATCCGTCACAGGTCAGTAATCGGAGGATCAGTATTTATTATTTATTTTATTTACCGCGCTAGCCTAATGAGTAATGAAGGATATTTTGGTAATTAGGGAGCCCGGCAGGCTTTCCATTGCGCTCATACCGGATTTTATTACAGCGCCCGTAAAATAATGACGGGAATCTTAAAAGTCTCGCAGCTTCCTTTCCCCTTTCCTTCCGTTCCCTTATTATAATTATTCCTTCTTTATTCCACCGCAGGGGAGAGAGAAGGAGAAATCTCCGCTTTTTGCCCCCCATCCGTCGCTCCCCAAACCCTACGCTTCGTCGGCGGAGATCTTTCCTACGACCCCCCATCGGATTTCCGGCCTCCGCCCTCCATCCCCTCTCCCTTCTCCGAACTCTCCTCCGGCGGTCGCAGATCGGATCCCGATTTCTCCAATCCCCCAGGTTCGCTCCAGATCCCGTCACGACGTGCTTGTCCGAAATCACAAAAGCATTGCGTTTGATTTTTTTCCTTTCTGTTTAATTATTGATCTAACCTGTTTATTTCTGTATCTTTTTCCTTATTTCTCTTCGTGTCTTGGCGAATTACGTATTTAAATGAAAAAAATGATTTTTTTTTTTATTATTCTTGGGTTCTTATTTCCTGATAAATGTTGACGGGGGTTCTTTTTGTTGGGTCGATCTAGCTGTATTTTGTTCTGGATCGGTCTTGATTGACAGAATCTGCTTATCCTCTGGTTCTTTTTGGATATCCCGATTAGGTATTTGCTCGGTAGAAGCTGGGACCGAGCTGAAATCTGTCGACCATGGAAGAATTTTGGGGTTGAACCTTGTCAATTTAAGGGTCTGTAGGCATTAATTGCATTTTGTTTAGATAACTTGGATTTTGTGGTGGCCTCTCTTCCCAATTAAGCCGTTACTTCCGGATTTTTGTCAAGAATTTTAGTCTCTTCAGTTTCCTGTCATTTCATCTGGCTGTTGTGATTAGCATCGCTTCAGAAAGCATTCTAGGTGAACTCTTTTTCAAGAATTGCTTGGGATTATGGAATTCGCTGTTTCTTTTTCCTTGTTAGGTAACATTTACTTAGGTCATACTTGTTTTCTTTTCACATCTTCCAGTTTGGTGTTTGGCCAGGAGGCCCAAGACAACCTACAACTGAATCAATTTTTTTTTTCAAATTTTAAATAATTCTTTGAGTTTACGTTCGGTTGGTTTGAGGGTCCAGATTGCGCATACCTTAGTTCGCTTTCCCGGTATATTTGTGTTTCAATTCAATCAGATTTTTGTTCAGGGATATCATTTCTTCGCAAGTCTGCATTTATTTTAATCCCAGGCATCCATTATTTTTCTTTTCCCAAAGTTTTCTTGCATTTGAAGGAATGGGATTCTATTATGGAAAATGCCTGACATTTCTCTTCGTGTGGTTGCTGCATATGTTCTTGGATTCACTCAGCCTTTTAAAGTGGGATGCTTTTAATGGCCTATTCATTATTATAATAAAGATCTCTTACCTCCCCTCCCATGCTTTAATAAGCGCATCCGTTTATAGGAATGTGACATTTGGATCAATCCTTGATCTCTGTGGTAAGTGCTTATCATCTGCTGCTTTTTTTTTTTAGTCTGCTCTTTTGTTTTTTTAAATATGCACGAGGATGGTCCTTAACCATCAATTTTCTGCAATGACGCACTTGGATCTATACTTCAACCTTCTCTCCAGATGGTGCTAATTTAACAATTGAATGCTTATATTCAGGCATGCTTTATAAGATGGCACCAGTGGCATCTTACACCATTATCCCTTACTACTTCCTGTTTATCTATTGCCAGTTTTAGGACTGTTCTGTGAGCTCTTTGCTGGATCACGTGGGAAGGTTTCGTAGGAGTTGGCAGCTTAACAGAAAATTGAGTGTAATCTACAGAAACCATGAAGAAAGCTTTTGATCAGACTGTTCGGGACCTGTAAGAATTTTCTTCATTATTCTGATGATTAACCTGATGTGATTTAATTTCTTCTTCCAGTTCACGTTCTGTCTTGTGTTTATGACACTGCCGAAATTGTTGTTTTAGTGCTTTCAACTGAGTACATGCATGTTTTGGGTATTAACATTATGCTGTGATTCAGCTGGTTTATAGAATGTTTGCAGCAGTCTTGGATACTGAGTTATATAACTTATCGCCTGATGTAAACTTTTTCTATCATTTTGCAGCAAGAGAGAGGTGAATAAGAAAGTTTTGAAGATCCCGGGAATAGAGCAGAAGGTAGATTATTGGATTAATGACATATTCTCAAATTTCTTTTTCTTGATGTTGTCTTTCTTTATGCGTATGTAGTTGAAAAATGAGTCATTCATTTTAGCGTTATACCAATCACAATTTGTTTGTTTTTTGTCAAAGAAATATACCTTTCCAGCAACATGGCAATATTCTATTCACTAAATGTCAGATAAGTAATATGGATTTTTTGTCTCAATTTCAGATTCTTGATGCAACAAGCAATGAGCCTTGGGGGCCACATGGATCACACCTGGCTGATATTGCACAAGCAACTCGAAACTAGTAAGATGACATTTCTACCTGTCCTAACTCCTTTTTCTTTTTTTGCCTTTTCAGACATTTAATATACAGTACCTGTGCAGTCAGGAATACCAGATGATTATGCATGTGATATGGAAGAGGATCAATGATACTGGAAAAAACTGGCGTCATGTTTACAAGGTGCTGCATACAGTTTCCTCTCTCTTCATAAATGATACAGCCTCTACCTGTATCGTAATTAGCTATGCTGTGTTAGTGAATGAACTGTATAGCTGCTATGTTATATTTTGTCTTTTCATTTGAACTCATTAATCAGGGATATGATAAAAATCTATACTTTTCAAGCAATGTCTGATTCTAGCTTTCTCTTTACTAATATTTATTGGCAACTGATTGTTTGTTTCATTGAGCTTTAGGCACTGATTGTTCTGGAGTATCTAGTTGCAAATGGATCTGAACGTGTCATCGATGAAATTAGAGAGCATGCTTACCAAATATCGGTATTAAGTTATCCTTTACCTTTCTACTGCATACTGTGAAACCATATCTGCTTCAGTTTGTCTCCAGCATAACTTACTGCACACCAGGTATTCACATTTCGTGACTGGCAACTGTGTCCAATTTGCAGACATTATCCGATTTCCAGTATATTGACTCTAGTGGAAGGGACCAGGGAAGCAATGTTAGAAGGAAATCTCAGAGTCTTGTTGCTCTGGTGAATGATAAAGAAAGAATACAAGAAGTCAGGCAGAAAGCGCTTGCTAACAGGGACAAGTGAGTACACTTGCCAAAAACTAAGAACAACTTGGACATGATTGATTTCAATATTTAATGTTTCTGGTCTTGTTGTATAGGTATCGCAGTACATTCTCGACTGGTGGAACATACAGGCCCAGTTCATATTCAAGTACAGGAGGCTATGGCGACCGTTATGATGATGATCGTTATGGTAGTAGGGATGAAGACCGTAATGGGTATGGAAGGGAAAGAGAATGGGGATATAGGGATGATGATAGATATGGCAGAACTGGTGATCCATATAGTCGAGAAGGGGATCGGTATGGTAGAGATTTTGATGACCACTATGGAAGAGAGAGTTATAGAGATGATGATTATAGAGGAAGCCGCAGCAATGATGATTATCAGTATGGGTCAAGAAATAGGAGCTTTGATAGAGACAGAGATCGTTCCTTTGATGACGATGATCGTTATTCATCTCGGTATGGCCTCATATCTGCTCTCATCATATACTTGTTTAATTTACCAACTAGAAGCTGTTTGCTGTAATTAATTTTCATGACTCTATTAACGTCATAAACTTCAAGAGATAACTGCGCTATAATTCGTAATTTTTTGGTGGTTGCATGCTTCTAAGTTTTAAGCATTTAATGGATTTTTTTCCCTCATTCAAGTATATGGCCCTTGTAGTAGCTAGCATATGGTTTTGAAAACAATGATTCTATCGACATATCTTGAAGGCATGCTTAATCTGGTCTTTTAATGCAGAAGTGGTGGTGGCAGAGCAGATGACCCTTCTCGAGATGAAAGGTGAATTTTGAATTCTGTGGGCTTTATAATCATCGTAAATTGTGTTATTTCTGAAAGAATTTTGCTCAAGTTCTAGCCGAAATCAGAGCCACAAATTTTTGTCTAAACACATTGCATTACCAGGCGATTCGAGCACAAGCTTCCTGAGCAAAATGTTGGGGCAGCACCCAGCTATGAAGAAGTCACAAAAGATACCCAACCCCATTTGCAGGAAGAAAAGTATAAATTTTTAACTCTTATGAATATTTCTGTTCATGAGGTTGCAATGGCTAGAACTGGGCCACCCTTCTTTTAATATGCTTTTTCCCCCTCTGACGTCATCTTTAATTTCAGAAATGGAGGCATTGTGGCAGCAACTGGACCAAAAGCATCTCCACCCTCTGCACCTAAAGCAAGCTCTCCTAGGGAAAGTACAAGTCTTAGCCCAGACAATGCTGTACCTGGTGTGCTTGCATCTGCCAAACCTAAGGATATTGATGGTTTTGATGAGTTTGATCCACGGGGTTCTGTGTCAGGTATTTTAGATCATCTTTGAGAAAATTTTTCTATCAAGATCATATCATTCATTTAGCTTTGTGATTCTTTTAAGGGTTAGCGGTGGCAACCACCTACGCCATTAAGCATAATCTCTGCTTGAACCTGACCTGGTAAGCTAGTGGGTAGATTTTACTTAGTCATATTTAGTTTCAGGTTGATTCCATGACCCGACTTGAGTCCCAGAAAAGGTATGGTTAGAAAGCTTGGATTATTTATTATACTAGCAACCCTCCTATTTACTAGGCTAGTGATTAAGGATAATGAATTAAGCATGTTTTTGATTAACCAGTAATATCATCAAATTTTTTAATTTTTGGCCATTTATTAGTTTGTTAAATAACAGCCTTAATGAGTTTATGGAAAAATAGATTGAGCTAGCAAATTGTTTGCTTCTTTATCTTTAAATTTCTCTTATATGCATGCATGGACATGTACAACGGTACTGGAGCTTAGTGGATGAAATGAAGAGGTAGTTTCAGTGTGTTGGTTGGCTACACAATTTGGTAGCATAAGTTAACATTTTGTAAAATGGCAAAAAGATTGAAATTCTTTCATGATTAAAACTGTCGGGTGATGGAGAAGGCCTAAGCAAATAATGTGAAGTAGGTGAATGTTGAACTAGCATAGACAAGGCATAGGACTTGCATCAGTTAGAGCGAGAACCAATTGAGCTGGTATTGCATTAGGGGGAGGCTTGGAGATGGGAAGGTGTACCAAATATGTGTGGACAAGGCTTGATAGTTCTGTGTACCAATGAATGAATAAAACATCTAAGACATGCATGCATTTTTTAATTTCAATTTTTTCAACTGTCATGTTGTAAGAAGAACTAAATCCTGTTTCTACAGTGTCAACGATATTTGTTAGTCAGAAATAACAAGGTTTTTCTTTTCTCCATTGATCAGCCGCCCCACCCACCGCCCCACCTGCAGCAAGTGGCTTGGAGATGGACCTATTTGGATCTCTATCAGCATCAGATCCTATAAATTCATTGGCTTTGGTGTCAGTAACTTCTACGGCCCCTCCTCCTGAGGCTGATGTTTCAGCAAATTTGGGTTTTGGGACAAATTTTGTTGCTTTGTCATCAACATCCACTGTACCAAGCCAGGTATGGTTGATCATCTAGTTGCTAGGCTGTATTATAATTAATCCAGTACCTTCATATGAGTAACCGTGCTCTCAAAACAACATTCAAAAGCAAACAATGAATGCTTGATGGTTCGGGGGCATCTTCGTAAAATGAGATGATCACTGTTGATTTATGCATCTCGTGATGTTTATCAGGACTCTGACTGAGCTGAATGGATAATACTAGAATTCCTTGTAGAAAATATTATTGCAGATCTTTTGTTTTGTTTTTTTTTGGTGAACATCGTGCCAGGATTTCTCTGTTTCTTTTATGACATTTCATATAATTAGTCTTTCGTTGAGATTAACCATGTCAACTTTCTGTTTCCGTTGGTTCTCTCTTCTGGACACAGCATGACTCCTTTTTTTTTTGTTTCTTTGATACATTTTTCACAGCCTAGTGAAAATCCTTTTGGAGAACCTCCTTTTAAGGCTACTCAAGAAAGTTTTCCTGCTCAGCAACAGAATTTTGCACCTGTCACATCTGTCCAGCTTCCTTCCAGCTCAACTGGACGTGCTGAACCTTCTCTACCTGTAGCCCCCAGGATGGAAACAGCCGCAAGCTTCGACTTTGGTGACACATTTGGTGGTGTTACTTGTAATCCTAGTGTCCCTAATGGTCCACAACCTCTTTTTGCAAACCCAGCAAATTTGGGGCCTGTAGTGTCTGGGGCACTGGCAGGCAGTAACGTTCCAGGTATGCTTCCCCCAGAAGCAGGAATTGCGGCCTTTGTTCCTTCACAGGTAACTCAACCTGCTGCACCAGCAAATATACAAACAACCCATTCAAACCTTCTCCCTCAATCAGGGCCACCAGCTCCAGTTGCTGCACAGGCAGCTCAGCCTACTGCAACAAATATACAGGCAGGCCCTCATATGAATCTTCTTTCGCAGTCAGGGATATTAGGGTCCCCTTATCCTTTAGGTGCTGCTTCTACTTCGGCTTTACCTCCTGCAAGAACTCAGC
Organism: Phoenix dactylifera; assembly: GCF_051530095.1. NCBI lineage: Eukaryota > Viridiplantae > Streptophyta > Magnoliopsida > Arecales > Arecaceae > Phoenix > Phoenix dactylifera. The sequence goes on from NC_143199.1 coordinate 32,715,877, forward strand.
CATTGAAAGAAAAGTTTGAGACCAAATCAACAGTTTGGGCTGACACACTGAATCGAGGTCTTGTTAATCTAAACATTTCTGGACGTAAGTTGTTCTTGATTCTGCTTAATGCTATGTATTTTTTCTGAGAAGATTTTAGTGAGTCCGTCAACTTCATGCACCTGCTTTTTTGTCTGTCATTGCTGACTATTAGACATCAATGTTGTGCAGCGAAAATCAATCCGCATGCAGATATTGGAATTGATTTTGACTCCATCAATCGAAAGGAAAAACTAAAAGAGGAAAAGAAAAGCTCTGCAGCTGTGACATCTACTGTTACCATGGGCAAAGCTATGGGAGCTGGTTCTGGAATTGGCCGGGCAGGTATGAGTGGCCTGGCACCCCCTCTGAACCCCATGATGGGATCTGCAAGGGGCATGGGTGGTGGTGTTGGAGCAGGAATGGGAATGGGCATTGGTGGTTATGGTGGGGGCATGAATCAATCGATGAGCATGGGCATGGGGATGAATATGGGTATGGGCATGGGTGTGGGAATGCCAATGCGGCCGCCCACCGGAATGGTTCCTTCTGGACCTGGTATGCCTGGCGTTGGCTACAATCCAATGATGGGTATGGGCAGCTATGGTTCACAACAGCCATATGGAGGTGGATATAGGTAAGGCAATGTCCATACGTAGGAAAATTGATACAGAGCGAAAAAAAAAGAAACCAGATACTAGGCTTGCCCGCACATCTATTGCTGTATCCGTGAGTTGGTTTTGGGTCATCTTTTTATCTAGTTGGGAGATGTATTTCTATATATGACTGATCAATCAGTGTGGTTTTGATATGTTACAACTGTCTTTGTTGTATCAAGTCAGACTTATTACTTCGGCTGTGAAGTATGACCAGATTTATTACAGCATGTTTGCTGAATAGAAAAATAAAAATTATTATTTGATTTAGTATGGGACTAGATGTTCGTTCTGATATGTCTTCTTTGTCATGTTCTGATCGGAAATGCTTTATGTATGCCTATGTTTTAATTGTTTTCTATCTTCCCATTTTGAATATATTTATTCTGTTTCCATAATTCCTTCTGCATATTTATCTTTTGTATGGATTTACTGCAAGCTTTACAGGAGGCTGGACATGTCTTTCATTTCTGGGCGCTGTTCCCCTCCGGTTATGTGATTGGCCATTAAAGAGTGTGAAAGTTCGGAGCACTTTGAATCCTGTAGCAAGGCATGGTCTTCCTCCGTAGTTGACCAATGTTTATCATCTTTATGGTTGGTCATATGGTGCATGCTCAAAGCAATTTTTTTTTTTTTAAGAAAAAAATCCATGTCGAGTACATCACTTAGAGCGAGCCTCGGGTAAGATTGCTCCATTATAATATTAAGTGTTCTGGGTACAAAATACAGAAACCACCTCGCCATGGATGGAGATAAGATTATCCTTTTAGTGGTGGGAGTCTTGTACATTAAGTTGCCTTTTTTTATCATTTTCTCAATCCACAGCATTGTGAGTACCTGAAGCCACTGTTGTTCAAGGTCCAATTTCAACCCTTTGATATGGTATGGTTTTGCCAGGCATTTTTAAGAAGTAAATCCAGCCATGATTTCTTACTTGCAGACCATGAGGTTTTTTTTGGGTGCCGAACCTTGGTGCTGCAAGTGAAAGTTCTCATATTCAAATCAGAGATAGAGCTTTGCAATTTAGTACTATTCTGGAATCAGCTTGTGTTTTTTGCCAAAATCTCTGACAATAGAGCCTGTACATGAACAGATGTTCCATATCGTACATTAATAGATGATTTATATTCGATCTTAACTTACTCAAGCCAACCTATTTGTGGTGGTAGTGAGACATGCCCAAGCCAATATCAGCATCAAATGCTTTCGGAACCCCTCTCTTTTTTTCTTTTTTTTAACCTTCGAAGAACGAAAAAAAGTTCTCATGTTTATGAAATTACCAGGCGCGGTGGAATTGATGCATGGAGAAGCGGCAAAAAGAAGAAAACTCCCCTCCCCATTGAAAAGAATCCTCTCGAGATCTCCAATATCTCGAACCACGTTGTCTATATTGCAGCTAAACCCCGCTGAATCCGTGATGGATGGACAAGCTGTTGGCCCTGATAACTTATTCAAGTTCGGGCATCGAAGCTTCGAAAAATCAATCGGTCTCAAAATTTGTGTTCCCATCCATGACACCTGAACCGAGCCTGGATTTCATTGCAGGTGTCCACCATAGGCGGAGGTGGGTCGGGGCTAAACATTGCAGCTTGTGCAATTTGTCGACGACGATGGCTAAATTATTCCATTCCAAGCAGCGCCAGGTCCCAATTCACCTCACCTTTCAGGATCGGTCTGTAGGTTATTCCTCCGCGGGCCATTAAAATAAATATGCACACAGGCTTTGAGAGCCCACGGGATAAATTTTAGGAGAACCAAAAATTCAAGGCGATCTAGTAAATAAGGAGATTGGAAGATGCTTCAGGTCATGAATAAAGATCACATGAGGCAAGCACTATTGAAGGAAATATATGATGGAGCTCCTTTTTTGACATGTGCCCTCTCACATCGATCTTAAAAAGGAAACGTTAAAGTTAAATAGAGGCGAGAGAATTTCTACTAATGGAGTCTATTAGTCCCTTAACTTAAAGAAAATAATAATAATGAAAAAAATTGCACACGCCAAAAGAGACTATCTATGAAGAAAGACCATCTGCATCCCCTTTTTTCTTTGTCAAGCCTCTTCTTCTATCCTCTTCATCATCAAGCCATCTCTCTCATCTGCGACGGTTTTCTTCTCTTTTCGAGTCTTTTTCTCTTTTTCTTCTGAAAATTGCATATCGATTTACCTAAAGGTGTATGTTGGAATGTTGGATGACTATTTTTACTGGATGTTTATCACCTAACCATGCAGTGCGTACTATTTTTGCTTGATGTTTATCACCTAACCATGCAGCGTGGACTCATGAATACTATAGTCTAGAAACTATGCATCGATTTATCTAAAAGTATGTATTGAGTTGCTGCTAGGTGTGTATCAGAAAAAGCTTGCAATATATACTAGTAAGCTGATAAGTGTATATCCCTTGACCATGTAATATGTACTGATGAGTATCATATTCCGAACTATGGATCAATTTGCCTAAAAATATGTATTGGGATATTGGATGATTATATTGTTAGGTGTGTACTGACTAACCGTATATTATGTACTATGTATTGATTTACCTGGAGGTATGTATTGGGTTGCTATTTGAAGCGTTTGAAAGAAGCTTACGGTACATATCAGAGAGCTGATAAGTGCATATCACTTGATGAGGAAGAAAGAGGATGAGATGATTTTTCTTCGTGCACGATCTTTATTTGAGGTGTGAATTTTTTTTTTTTTTTGAAGTCATAGAATTAGCGGACTCCGTTAGTAGAAAAAGTTATATCTTTATTTAGTTTTTGAAATTTCTATTTGAGATAGGTATAAGAGAAAACATGGCAATAAAAAAAAATCTGACCCACATGATATATTATGGTGCTTGCCCCATATAATTTTTGATCATAGGTTATTCCTCCTCAGGATATTATTGTAAATATAAAAAGAGAATTTTTGGAGGTTTTCTTGGCTAATAAATAGAACTCAACTCATGCAAGCAATCTGACAAATGCATGAAGACGGGAAAAAAATAGGATCAAGTTCAAAAACAAAAAAAGTCTATGAGCAAAATTGCATCTTTCAGAGCTTCACAAGATATGTGGTTGAATTAGAAATCATTCTCATCAAAAATGGTATCTTGATGGAATCTTGTATGCCAAGTAAATGATCTGGCGGGTCCCTGTGGTTCAGTCGATCTCCATTTTGCGAATGATTGCATGCTCCTTATTTGAGCCACGAGACAAAGTGCCATGAAGATCAGAGGAATCTTGAAGGATTACTGTGTTGCATCAGGCCAATTAGTCAACCTAGCAAAATCAGCTATCCACTTCAGCCCGAATATCAAGCCTCAACTCAAGGTCTGCATTAGGGAGATTTTGCGAGTTGGGAGCAGGTTGGATGTTGGAGATACTTGGAGGTTCCTATCAAGGAAAAGCGACTGCGAAAGGTAGATTGCAGTGAGATTGAGCAAAGTATCAACCGAAGGTTGGAAGGATGGCAAGCAGGTGCCCCTCTATGATAGGTAGAGTGACATTGGTGAAATCGGTCTTCAGCTTAGTTTCGGTTTATCTCCTATCCAACACCAACACCATACTGTCGAAGACACCTTTGATGAGCTAGAGCGAAGGTTTGGGAACTTAATTTGGGGAGCGTAGAGTGGTAGGGGAGGTGTTCATCTGGTGGCCTGGAAAGTACTATACCAATTTTGCAGCAGTTAGGGTTTGAATATTTGCTTCTTGCTGATGAGGAGGGAGGCCTTGATGGCCAAACATATGACTTGGTATTTGCTTGAGCCTGCGGAGTGCTTTGATAAGAGCCAAGTATGATAATCGGATCGTAGCATTTTGAGTTCCAAGTGAGCCGGCATTGCTCCTTTACATGGCACGAGATGTGTTCCCAGGCTTCGAGGGTGCTGTCTCAGATTAGATGGGTGATCGCTGATGGCTAGTCGATTGATGTGCTAAATGATACCTGGATCTCCAACAACCGTTGCGCTTATGATCCACTATGATCAACGTAGATAGTTGAGGTCTCAAGGCGTGCGACCTTTTTTGCTCGAGGGATAGGAGATGGGATTCGATGACGGTGCAACATCTCTTTGAGGAGCAATTGGCTGAGAGAATCTTTGTTTTGCCGGCACCTAGGGGGTGGGTCGAATAGAAGGACCTGGGGTACGACTTGCAGATCCAAGGTGAGGGCCTCCAACCTTGAGGATCTATATAGAGTTGAGGCTCCACAATTCATCAGCGTAACTGGTACTTATGGAGACTTCGCACTCATCCCCGAGTTACTTTATTCCTGTGGAAGGTTGCTTGGGGCTATTTTGACTAGGAGTGTCCTTTGCAGGAGGGGCATGAGACTCTCCCTACTTGTGACAAATGCTTGCAGGTAGAGGAATAAATGGAGCATGCTCTATTTGGCTACCCTAGGGCTACCTTGGTGAGGCAGCTGATTGAAGTTGACTGGCGTTTCTTGTAGTCTTTGACCCTGCTAACAGCGTTCTAGCTTACCTAAAGAATTCCGTGGAGAGACCCACCACCACGGCCAGTGGTGTTAGATGCACTTATATCACTAATATGTCTGGTTCGACAGACATGCCAGAATCTTTGAGGGCAGGCGGCAGAGCCTGATGATTGTTGTTGGCAGAGCACTCATTTATGCAGCAAAGTATATGTAGTCACAAAATGTTGGATGAACTGGGACTGCAAGAGACACCAGGGGCTCCCATTTAGCTTTAGAAGTGCCTCGGATGATGTTCATTGCCTTAGAGCCCCGTTTCTGAGTTTTTTCAAGGTGAATTTTGACTGTAGTGTGTCTGATGACGGTAAGAGAGGCGACGCTGGGTTTGTTATCGGAGATTATGGTTTCAGATTGATTGCGATGAGAGGGTGTTAGCTCTATGATACTTCTGTTCCGAGTGCTGATCTGAGGGCAGCCTAGGAGGGCATATCTTATCCTCATCTTGTCTTGAGGAAAAATGAGATTCAGCTGGAAGGGGACTCAACTGAAATACTGGGTTACCTATATGTATCGGAAGATGAATAGAGTTGCAGATTGGGTGAATTTCTATATTGCCCAACATTTCAGTGGCATCTTATGGGCTATCTACGATTCTTCGACCCACCCTCCCCCTTTTTTTTTGCCTTCTTTTTTTTATTTTGTTGGATGTATTAATGTTAGATTGGTATAAAGCATTCCTTGTTGCCAAAAATATAATAATAAAAAAAATTCGGGCTATAAGCTATAGAGTCGCGCACCCCGTCTCACGCATGGACCTGCACAGCCGTCGGTGACTTAGCGATCACTGAATTACTGGCTGGCATCTCTCGGACAAGGCCTGATTCGCAGTATCCGTTTCCGCTTGTTTGCGGATTACTACCCTCCACCGAGAAGAAATGCTTGCGGTGTGAACGATGGGGAGTCCAAATGCCTCTGCCCCTGCGTCTGCCGTGCCTCCTGGTTGCTTTGTTTAGGTACCACTCCACTCCGCAGAAGACCGCTTCCTTTACAGCGAACGCGGCTCCCCAAACTTGATGAGGGGATACGTTTACGTACACGGAATACACATGGAGAGAGAGAGAGAGAGAGAGGGATTGCGACCCGTATCCATCGGAAACTCGAAAAAGCTCGATGGAGATGGATGGGAGAGGCCAAGGGTTGACCTTTTCATCAAAATTTGGCACTCTAATTTCTTGATTATAGAACTTAGTTCGTTCTACCCGGAGGTTTCGAGTTACCAGTACTGTAACAGCAATCCAGAGTGCGTATCTGGATAATTTAATGGACCACATCATGTCATGTGTCGGATGGTTGACGCTACAACATAGGCTAGCTGGAAGTAGGTCGTGCTTATTTTTATTTTTTTACTTTTCTTTTTATCCGGACCTGATCCGCTTTCGTAAAACAACTAGGACCGGTCAACCGAGAATTAATGGTTCTGAAACTGGATCCTAATTTTGTCGGATGGAAAACCTAGCTGGCCTCCATTCTCAAATTAACTCGATCTTGGAAGGATGGATCAAGGAAAGCTATCGAAAATGCTTTGGAGGCCAGACCTAGCTTTGCTAGGCGGACCAGACCTAGGAGCCATTCGCCATTGCGCCACCCTGGCCCCATTCGCACCCCATTACCCTCAGCACCGCCGACCATAGGATACTGGGGAGGCAACGGGAACGAGGAGGTGGTGATTAATGAATCATTAGTTCCATGGCTTGAAACAAGTGATGGTGCTACTCGAAGCTTGTTCTACTTAACGCGTCTTCCTTATATTTTATGTACCGTGCTAGCCACAGGCTGCATCGAAAATAGGGAAGGGACTGCATATATAGCTGTCACGACTGAAACTAGCATATAACAAAGAATCTAATAGGGACGACAATTGAAAGATCCAGGAAGTCCAGCATCGTAGCGAGAATATAACTAAATTCAACTTGGATGATACTAAATATGCCTCCAAGATTTGCTATCACAAGCCCGAAGGAAATTTGCGCACCTGCATGGGTAAACAAACTATCATAATGTTCGTAAGCTCTTTTTGACTGAAATGAGTTGCGCCATCTCCTCCATGAGATGGTGATATCTTTGAAGCATCAATTTTTGGCGCCCCATGCTGAAGTGGATCCAACTGTTTTTTGTGGATAGTTGTTGCCGAAAGAATTAGGCAGATTCGAACCAAGAACGGGAACTCTCAATCTCCTTGACAAAATTAAGGTAGTTTGACAAAGAATCTGCCTGTCATGGAGAATTCCAACCGTATTTGCCAAGTAGATCATTTTGGTCTTGGCGCATGCATGCCAATTTAATTTTCAATTATATGTCTTAGCATGGCCCAATCTAAGTGCAGGTGGACAGAACTAGCCCAATATGTGAATATTGAACGGATGGCATATAATCTTTGCACGATTTGGCCAAAGTGTAGGATAAAAAAAAAAGAAGAAGGAATGAAGGTTCAATCCAAATAACCTTGATAATCTCAACTCTCAATATAATATCCGAATCCTTGCATTCGGCTTAAGATATTCATGCGATGACTTAAGAACGACCATTCAAATAACAGAACCATGTTGGTAATACCGAATAAAAAGAAAAAATATAACATAACAACGTTTCTTTTTCTTCTTTTTTTTTTTCGTCCCTGGAACGGAGAATACCTAAATTCCACATTAGCGCCCGTGATCAAGAAGAGACAATATCGCAATGATATATTTTAGGAGAAATTACTTGCTACACTGCATGCATGAGCGTGGCCGTGCATGCAGCCAATCAGAGCCACGGGTGATTTCTGTTATGGTGCGCTGAGATGCGCGTTTGACAGATGAGGCCTACAGAAACCGGCGGCCGTTAAGTTAATTGGTTGGGCTTCGTGGTGCACGTCATGTTTGAGCCGGTTGGTGGTCCCTCTTCCCCAAATCTCGCACAGAAACGCCCAGACAAGTAAGCTAGTTTTGCTGAGAGTCTATGGATGTGGCGCGTTGACTGCCATCTCTTTCCATCCCGCTCTCTCCATCCTTCTCTCGCTTCTGCGTGCATGCATCTCTGCAGCTCCAATGGAAACCCACCTAAAAAATTATATTTGGCTAGACTAGAATAATGAGGAAGAGAAGAACAGAGCTTCGTTCCCAGTCTTCCTCCAGAACAAGAAAAGAAACCCAATTCAAATCTCCCTCCCCAACTCGCCTAAGTTCGGTGCAAGGCATTACCAGCTACCCCAGAGAGAGAGAGAGAGAGAGAGAGAGAGAGAGAGAGAAAGAGAGAGATTTGTTAATATTTTACGGTATATAACAGAGATTGCAAGTCAAAGGCAGCATTTTTCTCCGGAGCTCTATTTATATGGCCTTAACGACTCCACCTTTACTGAAATATTTTCCACCTCTGCAGCACCGCACGAGAACTCAGATCCATCAATCGCGGTGGCCTCTTACGGATTTAGCTTACCTTCTCTGCTTGCTCTGCTTCCCTACCTCTCTTCTTGAAAACCAAAAAAAACAATCTTTATTTTCAAGTTTTGAAACCTCAGAGGACAGCCTTCGGGTTTAATCTTTCTCAGCGGCGGCGTGGGAAGCCGATTCTTCCGGGAATCCACGAGGTTGGGTTCTTGGGATCCGGGTGACGAAGTTAAGGCGTTTTGGGGTTCGAGCAAGCAGGGTTTTGTTAAGGGTTTCCTCTTGTTAGGGTTTTGACTCTATTTTAAAACCTATTTGATCAGTTCATTTTTTTATATTACACTGTGTCGGTTTCTTTTCTTTCTTTTTTTTAAAAAAAAACTTTTGTTCAGTTCTCTTCCCATATCCGAAGGTAGAGAAATCAGTTTTCTTTGTTTTTATTAGTTGGTTGGTTTTCGAACAAGCTTTTCAACTTTTATTCTGCAATACGTCTATCCAATTTCAAGAAGGCAAGAAAGTTAGGATTTTTCTAGATACATTTTCCCAACTGAACTGAGAGAAAGAAATTGAAAAAAAGGGGAGATCTTTTGTTCCTGGAATAAGGAGAAAAGAAGAGCCGGATTTGAAGCGAGAGCACGGGCGGGGAGGCATTTTGTGTGTCGTTTCTCCCCTCCCCCCTCATTCGTCGCCTCCAAAACCGGCTTTTAATGGTGTCGTCGGACGTGGGCAAACGTATGCGAAGTTGTGAAGGTAACACCTCAGCCCTCTTTATTCATGGTTCATCCCATGTGACCCACCTCTTGTTGCACTCCTCATGGTGTTTCCCATATCTTTATTATTTTTCTTTGGACCGAAAGAGAAGAGAAAGAAATCCTGCTGGTAGCTATATAACCTTTCGCACATGATCCATTGCTCCGCAAACTCTCATACACCCTCTCCTTCGTGTGAGTCTCTTGGCTTTTGAGCTCTTTTGTTGTATTTATTTCAGTTTTTGATACAAAAGCTTTCATCTTGTTCTTTACTTTTAAGTCCTCGTTGGTTCGTTCATCAGCTGCTTCCAATCACTTGAGGTGGCAAGGGTTCTACCCAAATTGAGTTGTAAGCTCAATCAATTCGATTCTCTTGCGGTTTTTAGCTCTCCCCCTGCTGTGTTCCTTTTGGCTTTATAACCTGGTCGTGTTTCTAAAGAACATTTGCTTGAAATCCATCTCTAGGGTCTTTGCATAAACCGTTGATTAGTTCGTCGGGTTCTTCTCTCTGTTGTATCTCCTCTGGACTCCCTTTTTCACCTTCATTTTATGCCTATTATAACTGTTTTCTGTTTAGTTCTAATAGTTGGGACATAAATATCAAGAGGCTTAATTTCCATTACATTTTCAGATAGTCACCACCAACGGTTGCCGAACTCTCATTTCAATTTGGTGCAAGGGAGACGTAAATGAACGCCAGCTTTGGGAGTTATCTCTGTAATCTTTAGGTGGACTTCTGGTCTTGACTTGTTGAGGTAAATACTTCTTCTTCTTCCTCTTCTTACTCCGTGTTTTTGGTGTGCATTTACTTCTATTAGTTGGTTACTGGTTGCATTTCTTCAATTGTGTCTCATATTCATCAGCTTCTCGTTTATTTATCAGGTGCCTACTTTGAGCTTTGTTCTTTTCATCTCCTAATCTCTCCACCCTTTACATAGCCTCTTTGTTTAAGGGGTATTATTTGGGCTAATCATGTCTTGAACACATCATTAAAGCATGTGTTCCTTTTACAACGTTTCATTGCTGGATTCTTATTTTTGCATGACAGACTTTCTTGCTTAAAAGATTCTCATTGCCTCTCAAATATCGGGAAATTTTTTTTTTGGAGAATTAAGTTTGTCTATCTTCCTTAATAATGATCATTGCTCTAAAGAAATCTTAACAAGGGAATAGCAAAGACTATACAGTCACTTACACGGATTAGGAAACCTAAATTTTCGATCCTGGTCTTATCATTACCTAGAAAATCAAGAGAGATCAGTTGGCTAGTTTCATCTCCTTTTGTACTTTTCTTGTGCGCCCAAATTTAACGAATCATTTTGTTGTTCATCAGTTCTCATTTTCCTATCCCTATATTCAGTTTGGATAGGGATATGTATAAATTTGTAGCGACTTTTATATTTGCATCTCGATGTTTGCTAAGTGTTGGTTTCACTAAATTTAAGCTTTTCTTCAGATCTTCTTTTGCACCCGAACTCCTCTGATGGGTTTATTTCGGAGTACGAGTATGAGAAGTGGGGACTACTTGGAAGGGATGATCAACGATTATGTTGCTGGAAAAGCTAATAAGATGAGGGCTCCTAAGATTGCTTCTTCTCGCCTAGTTGCTGCCCTCACCTGTCTTCAATTTGCCTTTGCACTGTATGCTACCTTTCTTCTCTACTACATGAGCCCTTCTGTAGATCTACGCACCAAACCAGACTTCTCATGGGCCACCCGCATTGCTCAACAATGGAAACAATTCATTGCACAGCCCCACACGCTCTCAACCATGCAAGAAAACCCTATCATTATCTCCCCTTCTGCGGTGTGTGATCATGAGCGGATTGATTTCTTCCAGAAGAAATCAGATGATGCGCTAATGATAAGGCTCAAGAGGGAGCTTTACGATGAAGTATTGGAGTTTCAGAAGAAAAACTCGGGGACTGAAACACTTGCTGAGCTCATGAGGATGGAATCCAAATGGAGTCCGCGTGGTCCTAACGTACCGAAGATTACTGTAATTTTGAACCATTTCAAGAGGAAAACACTTTGTGCTCAGCTTGATTCGCTGCTAAATCAGACATTGCCTTTCCACCATGTCTGGGTCCTTTCTTTTGGGAGTCCCAATGAGCTCTCACTGAAGAGAATTGTTGAGAGTTACAATCATCCAAGGATTAGCTTCATCAGTTCAGGATATGATTTCAAGTATTATGGAAGGTTTCAGATGGCCCTGCAGACAGAAGCTGATTTTGTTTATATTCTCGATGATGATATGATCCCTGGGAAGAAGATGCTAGAGATCTTGGCTCATGTAGGAGGGACAGAGAAGTACAAGAATTCTGTTTTGGGGAGTATTGGAAGAATTTTACCTTTCAGGCAGAAGGACTTCACTTTTCCAAGTTATAGAAAGTTCCGGTCGAAGGAGGCAGGGTTGTATTTGCCCGATCCTGCCTATGACATCACTGTTGAGAGAATCGTGCAGGTGGACTTCTTGTCAAGTTCATGGTTCCTATCTGCAGAACTTGTTAAGGCATTGTTTATAGAGACCCCCTTCACCTTTATGACTGGTGAGGATCTGCATCTCAGGTAAGCGATCAGTTAAATTTTACTTTTATGATAATTTGTCTCTCCATTTCTTTTCATCAAGCAAATTGCGGAGCCCAGAAAATTGATTAATTTCTTAGGTATCTTGTGATTTCCATTTCAGCTTCAAATTATGTAGGTACCGTATCATAATAATTAAAGGAACAAACTAACAAATTTCTGCAACCAAAATAGCAATTTCACCCTGTTTGCTTTTCTTGAGTACTTCTATAGTATCATCTACAAGACATTACTATGAATTAGCAGTGGAGATACACTTGAATTTCTGCTGCTCCATAAGATGTATGCTTGGTGCATGTCACCTGTCCAACGAGCATCAATTATTGCACAGTAGCGACCATTTGTAAAGTGCACATTATGGCCACTTATAGATTTGCTACCATGCTTATTCTTGTTAGGTTATTTTATTGGTCATTACAAAGATTCGTGACATATACGGATCTTATTTTGATATCTCATGTCAAATGTTGCAGCTATCAGCTTCAGAAGTACAGAAATGCCGGCTCGTTTGTGTTGCCTGTTGATCCAAATGACAAGGAAACATGGGGAGACAGCGAGCACAGGCTTGCGTATGTCTCTGAGACCACAGTAATTTTCAAGGACATTGTCCAGGTCCGAGATGATCAATGGTGGCGGGCCCTCTCTAGTGGTTATGTTACCCAGTGGGCAGCAATGTACCCTCAGAAAATAGATGCTCTCTTCTATGCTCATTCTCTTGATGAAGTGAGGGCCCTCGCTCCTCTTCTCGAAAAATTCCGTTCAACTGTGGGGAGGAAGGCCTATATTGCTGTTTCTGGTGGTGGTTTTTGTCCTTGTGAAGAAGCTGCGACTGCTCTTAAGTGGCCAAAGATTGTCTGCAAGGAAAGGCGATTCAAGATCTTTGATTTGGGGACTGGAGCAATTTCAGGAGTATCAAACTCAGAGGTCCCAGTGTTGCAAGCAGTCTACTCCAGCATGAAAGGACTTATCAAAATTCACAACCCCAGTCTGCTGATCACAGTTGCTGATATTGATATAAATATAAAGAACGCGCTAAAGATGGCAGCTGAAAGCAGTATAAATCGCACTGCACTGGTTCTTTTGCCTAGACCTGTCATTCCCAAGGTCCTCTGGATGGCAAATTTACGACCAACGGCATTGCCCAGTAAGGAATCTATTCTCTGGCCAGTGACACATTATTACATTAAGACTCATTTTAAATTATTGTACATGCGGAATAGAGACAGAGTAGAAGTTCTAGAGTTCTAGGCATTGAGACTTTCAAACTTGATTGTTTGCCTGCTCGAGCACCAGCAAACTTGATTTTTCAGAAACACCATAGAATTCTAGAAGTTTGGCAGGACACTTTATTTCTTTTCTTTTTCTTTTTTCCTTTTTAATCTGAAATTCTTTTTTCCTCTACTATCTTATCTCACTTCTATGATTGCATTATTTTTTTTTATTTTTTTTAATGATATATGATTTCATAAGGTGACTGAAAGATGCTCAGCCTTTTCCCTCTGCTAGAGAATTGTGGTTTTATAGTAGCTCTGTAGAAGCTGTTCTCACAATAGACCGATAGATACAGCACAGTCAGTAATTGTCTCGCTTTTTTTTTTTAATATTGACTTTTGGTGGAATCAAGCAATTAAGTTTGTATTTCCTGCAGATTGGAATCGGATGCGAATCTCTGTGAACATCATCACCCAAAACCGCACATCTTCTCTCCAGAGACTTCTTCGTTCTCTCCAGAATGCCTACTATCTCGGCGATGAGGTCCCTCTGAGTTTCAACATGGACGGCAAGGTTGATGAGGCCACTCTCAAGATTGTTGGATCCTTAGAATGGGCGCAGGGACCAAAATTCATACGGAGACGTATCATCCAAGGTGGGCTGATTCGAGCTGTGAGTGAGAGCTTTTACCCATCCTCTGATGACGACTTCGGACTCCTGCTAGAAGATGACATCGAGGTCTCTCCTTACTACTACCTTTGGATCAAGTACGCACTCTTGGCCTACCACTATGACCCCCAAGTCTCTCTGCCGGAGCTCTCTTCCATCTCTCTATACACTCCGCGCCTCATCGAGGTGGTAAAAGAAAGACCCAAATGGAATGCAACCGAGTTCTTCAAGAATAGCCATCCCAACACACCATATCTCCACCAGCTCCCCTGCAGTTGGGGGGCGGTATTCTTCCCAAAGCACTGGAGAGAGTTCTACGCTTACATGAACTCAAGGTTCACCGAAGATGCTAAGCAGAATCCAGTTCAAATTCCAAAGTCCAGGACTAACGGGTGGCAAGCCTCATGGAAGAAGTTTCTCATTGACATGATGTACCTGAGAGGTTACGTTAGTTTGTATCCCAACTTCCCCAACCAAGCAAGCTTTTCAACGAACCACATGGAGCCTGGTGCACACATTCGTGCGAAGGACAATGTGGTGAAGCATGTCAAGGTAGACTTTGAGGTGCCATTGATGAAGGAGGATTTCACAAGGCTCTTGCCGGCTGGGAAGTTGCCTCCAGCTTCCAAGTTACCAGTACTAAACTTGTTCAACCAAGCAGTCTCTTTGAAAGGCCTCAAGGCAGCAGGGGCGAAGCTCAGACAGGATGTGATCAGCTGCGACGAAGCAGAGATTGTCGCTGTTGATCATAGCACTGGATTGCCGAGGAAATGCACAAAATTCTGAGTTAGCAATTTTTTTGATTTTTTTTCACCGTAAAAGGTACATGATGTATTTTTTTAGTACAACTCTTATTTCTTGTTTCTGTTTTTAGGATGGGGAAATCTAATTGTATTTAGATGGCAAGAGCTTGTCAGGAGAAAGAATGGCAGGACATGTTGCGGTCTTCAATACTGTGTACTGCTAGAACATTGTTTGGTCGAAAATGGGATAACTCATTTTCTAATTCTTGCTCCTGGTTTCTGAAGACCCTGGAATAAAGGGTATTTCTTCATCAATGCAGCCAAAAGTGGATTATATTTAATTCCTGTTATATTTATTGGTCTCCATTTCATTCTCCCCCCACCCCCTTTTTTTTGAGAAAATATCTCATTCTCTTATTAATTGTTCATCATTCCTTGCTTTCTTCTTTTAATGACTTGGGTGGCTAATGCCTCTTTTCAATCCAAAAAAAAAAAACAAGAAAATCATTTCTTGCTTTCACCCTCCGTCTACTACTTTATGATCAGAAAAGTGTGGATCTTTTTAACCCATCATTTGCTGCTTTAGAATTCCTTTGCCGGTCTTTGTTGTTGGACTTAATTAGTCGGCCTTTAGGCTACCGATATATTGGATACATATAAATACATCCAATCTTATATATATATATATATATATATATATATATATATATATATATATATATATATATATATATATATATATATATATATATATCAGATTGGATAATTTACTTGGTAGACTCAGGTTCGATCCTACTAGAGAACAGCCATAGATTTTGGATCCATGGATGATCAGCAGGATCTGCTAGATTTATCATATTTTCAGTAAAATTTTACCATTATATTATACTATATCTAGTTCCTAGTATCTTTTTCATAATCATAAAATTTTATTATTATATTCTATTTTATCTAAAGGCTCAACTTGTATATAAAGTGCACCAATGCTATGAACAATATAAGCAATTCAAATCATATTTCCAATACAAATTTCTCATAGTATCAATGCTAGAAGGATAATAGGAGAACAAGAAAGAGGGGTTGAGAATTTTGACAAAAAGTTCAGCAACACTTGATGGATAGCAATGTTGCAACACCATGGTACTTTTCTGGCTTCGGAATGTAGTTCAAAAGATCTTGTGAGTAGTATAGTCTATTTTGAAACTGCAAAGAGGCATAGAAAGATTTGGAGAAGTGCTTTTTTTTTATAATAAACCTGCCAAAAGTTATTGTATCAAGCGAGATATCTCAATACATATTCAAGATTAATCTTTTGTTACTTCTTATTTTACCACACTCAAAGCATATTGGGATGAAATCAATGATCTATATCCATTTTCTACTTCACCTACAGTGCAATGAAACAGTTGAACTGAAACCCTCAAGATGAAAAGGTTTTTTTTAATTTCTTATAGGGCTCGATGACTCCTTTTCAACTGTTCGAAGACAAATACTCACTATGGAGCCACTACCTATAGTAAGTAAAAACTTTTTCTCTGATTTTGCAAAAAAAAATATATATAAGGCACTACAAGTCAAATCAATGCAGTCTCTTTAAGGCGTTGCAATGGCTCTTTCAAGTTTTGACAAGCACGATTCTAGTTACCCCGATAACCAATGAAGAAGTCATGGTCGTGAAGGTCGTGGTGGTCAAGGACGACTACACTATGCTTATTGCAATAATTTTGGTCATACATATGACACTTGTTACAGATCACATGGCTATCCGAACTATCGTAGAGGAACCAAAACCCTTACTCCTACTACAAATTATATTGCCAATAGTGAAAATCCTCTTGGCCCATCTATTGTGCCCCATCTTATGCTAGAGTAGTATCTTGAATTGCTATCCATATTAAATATCGTCAAAACCATCATTTTCATCAACATGACAGATATTTCTTCCAACTCACAATCTATGACATGGGTAAATGACACAGGTGATTTTGACTGCATGATCTTTGACTCTAATATTTTTTTTATCACTTGAACTTCTACAAAGAGCAACAGATAACCAGAAAACTATCAAACTCCTGAACCTTGGAATATTTCAACCGGGCTTGGAAGAATTATATATATCAATGGTTAAAGGTTTTTGTAGGATAATTGTGGTGCAGGAAACAATTTTGGATTATTATTTTAAAAATTAGTGTTAATTTGTGAGAGCATGGCTTATCTTTCCTCTCATTTGAAGATCTATTCTATGAAGATAATACCAAATTATCATGTTTGCAAATGATATTTTTCTTCCATATAAATAATCATAACTTTCTATATTGTCATCATGGTGTCGTTGATTTCACCATCATTAATTATATATCAGTTTTGTATTCCTAATTATGTTCATGCGAAATCCCCCAAGCTCTATCTTAAATAATTCTCTCTCTCGAGCAGATCTGAAATTAGCAAGAACCAAGATTTATGAATCAGATTAGGGAACATGTGTGCAGGTAGAGAGTCAAGAAGACAAATATCAACCCCACCACGGGCTGCGTTGGGCATACAAATATATACATGCATGCACAGATATATATATATATATATATATATTTATATATCTCTATTCGAAGGGCTACTTGGTGGGTGGGAGTTGGGACATATATATATATATATATATATATATATATATATATATATATATATATATATATATATATATATATCACTGCTAAGTGCAGCCCACCATGTGCTGGTAGCAGAGTTTGATTGTTCCTATCCTCTTCCTCTCAGGAATCAGCAGGCGTTGTCCTTGGACTCGCATCACATATTCACATGCATGCATGGGCCTCCGCTGCCTGCTGTCTGCTAATCAGGCGAAGGAAAGCAAAGGAGGTTTTGGAGTGTTCATGTCTGAGAAACTATGATGGCCAGGAGGAATGACTTTATATATCACAGGTAATCATCGGAGTTGATGCCAGTACCAGTTATACGTAGCTCACATGTACTAAACCATGCATCCTTGATTTTGATGAAGCTTGCAGCTAGTTCACGCTTAATTTGGAGGTATGGATGATGCTTATTGGCAGGGCCTTGGGTAGGAGCTCTGCTGGATGAGGCGCTGGCCCTGGAGAGCTTGCTTATCCTTCGTACCAAGATGTTTTAGTGAATTTATTATATTTATGATAGAAGGCGGAAGTTGTTTGTCCGTTCCATGCATGGATGTCTAATAATTAAGTGTATGACTCGGGGGGTGTCTTGTTATTTGCTGCATCAGCACTGCAGCATACGGTATTTTTGTTCTGATGCTTGTGCCGTCCCCGATTAGGACTGTGTACGTAAGTCGTTGTTATCCTTGTTAATTAGAGCACCAAGCCAGTTTATATCATCATCGTACGTGTTGTTAGTTTAGCAGTAACATCTTCACTTATCGTTCAGGAACAAAAGATGTGCTGCTGAATGTTGGAATTAAAGGAATGTAAGGAACTCTTACTGCCTCGAGCAAAATTATATGATTTCTTTTTTTTAATGAAAAAAAAGACACAAAGCCCCAGCCTTTATTAAAAAAAGAAAAGTTTACAGAAATTATTTACAAAAAATTTGTATAAAAAATAAAAAATAATAAGAAAAAAATTTACAATAGAAATTAGTGTGTAAGTAAACCTATTAAACTATATTCAATAAGTTGAACAACTTTATAATTGATAAACTTATATAAAAAAACTACAGCAGTGGATGGTTGCAAATTAAACCAAAATTTTAATTTGTCTTGTTTGACGGCATTTCTCTTCCCCCCTAATTACCACCTTATGCGAGGTTTTGAGGAACCCGAGTAAATGAGCATATATATAATATCCTCATTTGCATTTTATTCGGAATTAAAAAATAATTAATAAACCTCTCGCCGGCAATACTGCAGCGTGCCTGGGAGCACTACTGTGAGTTCCGGTGCATATATTACTCAATTACTCCTGCGCTGCTTTATATTTGGCAGGGAAAAATCCAAAGTTTGGTGAAGTCATGGGAAGGCTTCTTTTTCCTTTTCTTTTTTAAAGAGCTTAGAGGTCACGCACAGCCAGACAAGCTTAATTGGACCCATCTTGCAGAAGGATGGACATCAAAAACCTTGATCGCCTGACACCTGCAGTTGCCAATTTCTTGTAACACATCTTTTCTGTAATTACCAATTCTTATAGCAAAGTTTTGGGTGGCTCTTGCCTCCCGTAGTATCAAAAAAAAAAAAAAAACCTTGATCGTTAGAATGGTATGTCTTCTACCATTAATTACAAAATATGACCGGATGGCTCGTTTTCCTTTAGTTCTCCCTATCAAGTTGAGAAAAATTTCGGTTCTGCAATAATCGGTAAGGTGAGAAGAAAAAGAAAAGAAAAAGAGAAACAAGAAGCAGAAGAAGCAAGAAATGTCAAGGACCGGAAGGTTACGAGTTTGACCCATATACCCATATAATATTTAAGTAATAAGGAACGACATGTAGACCAATGATAATTCAAGGAACGAGCTAAAAAAGTGGGGAAGAAGCCTCACGAGAAGAATTCATGCATGGCTTTCATGTGGTAGAATGTCATCATCCCCACATTAGTGCCACTTATCGGGGCGTCTGCAATTCGATGAGGTGGATGGTGCTTCCAAGCCAGATGCCAACATGAAGATGCCAGCTGGGAGTCAAATTTTCACCTACCGCAGATTGAAAAGGTTCTGCATAATTGCAATTGAAAACCAATTGGGTGGCCTGACGGGTCAAGCCTACCAAGCTGTTTAATGCATTAGTTTAGAAAATTTATACTGGAAGATATCCTCCTAGTCCCTCCCACTCCTTTATGTCTCTTTAGGCATTGTCTGGTAAGAGACAGAGACGGCCCCTTGAAGAAATGAAATCAAGGCCAGCATCCTGATCGGCAAGATTTGTGGACTAGCATTTTCAAAGTTTTTCTCCACTATATGACTTGAGAGAATATTAAGCTGTTCCTTCGGCCAACATTTACTATTGCTTCCTGCCAAGGCGTTCAAAATTTTAGAGGTAGTCATATTTGCCAATGTACGGCCCTGCAATTGCATATATATTCGGACAAATTGGACAGAAGAGAGAGAGAGAGAGGGAGAGAGAGAAACACCAGCACGAGTAAATGATACTCCACCATATATAACTCCTCGGTGTCTCCATTGGATCTGTACCTATACCTATGGTGGATGAGACTTTAGAGATTAGGTTACGTGAATATTATTCTATCACAGTGAGACTGCATGGTGACTCTAATCAAACAATTCGGTCGGGCGGCAGCTATTGGTAGCACAGCTCGCTACTGGCAAATTTATAATCAATAGTAGATGGTGGCTGAACGAAGATTAGTTGACGAGAGAAATGAAGAGACGAGATTTCTCCTCCCCGGCTTCTTTAGTCTTTCCAAAAATTGAGAGTGCAAATCCAATTTGTTGTTTTCTTGTTTTGTCTCAAATAGCAAGTTTTTTCTTTCTTCTTCTTTTCTATCCTCAGGACATCCAAATAAATATGCAGAAAGTGTAAAATTTAAGATCTTATGCTCCTTTATTTTCTTTATGCCGGTTCTCTCTTTTTTTCTTCACTACTCTATCTACATATCCGGACTGTGTGTGCGAGGATCCGTGCAGACTTGTGTTTAGTCCTGCATCGATTATTCGCTGGATAGATCTTGGATATTTATACAGAATCAAGAAACTCGATTAATACTATAGATCCATTGGGGCTGACCAAAGGCTGATCGTGTTATTTGTGATTAGGTTTGAATATATTTGAATCCTTAGCCAGACATGTACGGACATGTGTTTAGTCCCATATCGGTAATTTGCTTGATAGATTTTAGGTACTTATATAGGATCAAGAAACTAAATAGTACATTTTGGCTAGCCATTTATAGGATTAAGAAATTAAAATAATACATTTCGGCCGGTCATTTTGAGTGAGTAAGAATTATTAGAAAAAAAATTACCACTTATCTTTTTTTGAGATAGTAAGATGGTATATATTGAAGGACTGACTCTCAAAGGACACTAATAATAAATATCTACTCTTCAATCTCTCTCATCGGATTTTTTAATTTATATACCAAACCAAATCTCAGGAGCATTCCACCAGCACCTTGCATAATACCATTCTAGGTATAAATCGCCATCAGCTTTACCCGCCTTGATAATAACTTTATAATCAATAATTTTTTTGTTTATTTTTCACATTGGGTTGGAGGGTTTACCTTTTTCCTCCATTTGGTTTGCGTGCTAGAGTGATCCGAGAATGACACGCAATCGGCAAAAGATTATATATCATGTAGCATATTAGCTTCCTCTTGATAAGGTAAGAAGAAAATCATCACAACCTAGCATCCTACTCAAATTAAACCCTCTCCACCATGTTTTTATTTAAGAAAACCGCAAAGAGTATGGTTGCCACTTGCCAGAGTATGTACTCAAATATTTAAACCCTCCCCGGCATGTTTAAACTTAATCATTTAGAAACTCTAAGGTGAAAGGTATGCTAATAGGTAATCTATTCAAGAATGATCCAAAAAAAAAAACAGCAAAGAAGATCTATTCATGAAAATGAATGTTCGAAGATCTGACTAATTGAATGTTCAATCTGAGGCAGCTCTTGGCAGACTAGACTGTCTCTCCTAATATAAGCCACGGATCCAGTAGCCTTAGAAATCCAATTATGCTTGTTAAAAAGTATAATTTAATGTAAACGGTAAAAGTATTGTTTTACTTAGTTAGTTACTCATCTCAAGGTGGCTTTTGACGGCCCATCATCCTAGTTCTTGTGCTAACATATCTCAGTAGTTCAACAGTGTCATTTCAATTTGGGAACATACTTGACCTTAAATCATGGTAAATGAACCGGCATTTTTAAGTCATCTTCGCTGTCATTCTCCAGAAGAAAATAAGCTCTTTACCGCTAAATTAAGGAAAGTGGGATTTTTATACGATAAGAGAAAAGGGAGGATTAATAAGACATGTTTACCCATAGCAATCTATTGGAACAATCTTTTGTTTTGTTCGCACTTCTCTCATTAAAACCATTGCACATTGTTTTCTTAAAGAAATATTTTTGCATCTCATCTTGAGATAGAAAGATGCGGGAATACCTCCCAAGAAGAACATATTGGATTCCTCCTCTTACCAATGGATTCAGGTTAGGTCTTTCATACAAAAGGATGTTTGATGTTCTTTAATTTGCTGGACCTATAGATTATCAAGGGCGGCCTCGGCCTCGGCCTCGAGAATATATAAAGCTAGAAGGGGTTCCACCTGCGTGGATCTCTACTTAAGTCCTATCCTATCAAATCTAAATTAGACGATAGTTTTGCATGGGATGCCCAGGAAAGATTTAACCTGAACTTTTTATTATATATTTCTTAATTAATAGTCAATGACAGGTTCGCGATCGTACCTTCCAGCGAGAGGAGGACCCATCCACCATTGGATCGCACAGCTCTCAAAGCATCTCAAACTCTATCATCTGTCTGCACAGCTCCGAAAGCGAGCAGCGGATGATCCAACGGTGGTGAATTCGTGAAGGATGCAGCTGCGAGTGCGAACCTTAATGATAATAATAATAACAATAATTTGTTTTGAGGTCGCTCGATCATCCCATCACCTCGCATCCTCGCTTCTCTCTGTTTTTATTCTCCTTCTTTTATAAAAACCCTTCCCCGGTTCGAAGCGCCGGCTAGCTTTAATGAATAACAGCAGTGGTGTTTGTGTCTGCCATTAGAAAGAGGGAGTGCAAACAAACGCGCTCTCCTTTCTTGCCTGGCTGGCGAACAAGATACCGCATTTTTGGTCCTTTCTCTTTCTTTTCCCTCCCCGAAGTGGTGCAGAGACAGAGACAGAGACAGAGAGAGAGAGAGATGGGCGGTTCCTCGCCGTCGCAGTCGCCGTCGCAGTCGGAGGCCGAAGGGGGAAGGATGGAAGGGTGGCTGTACCTCATCCGGTCCAATCGCTTCGGGCTGCAGTCCTCGAGACGCCGCTACTTCGTTCTCGAAGACAACTCCCTCCATTGCTACAAGACCATCCCGACATCGACCAGAGAGGTTGCGATTCTCCTGATTCTGTTTCTTTTTATTGCTTTATTATCTTTCTTGGTGGGTTCTCAAGGGCGTACTAGTTTGTCTTTCTGGGTTCCAAGAGCCAAAAAAAAGGAGAGCCAGGGATTCCGGGTTTCTCTCGATCTGGTATTGAGGGTTCTTGAAAACATGTGCTTGGTTGGGGCTTACGCGATCGAGAATATGTTCCCCCCTTTTCCTCCGTCTCTTGAATCCGTTCCCCTTTTCCATTATCTTTCATGTATGAATGATCGAAGCGTCGAGCTTATGTAGATTATCCGCAATCTGCACGTTACTTTTGATTTGATCTGAATTCTAGTTGAGCTGACATGGTTCCAAGGGGCGATTTCCACAGATTTGGACAATCTTTTATCTCCTTACCTTATTCTCGTGTGATGGTGTTTCTTCTTTCATGTTTGTCGTTCGGCAGTTGAGTAAGGGGTTAATGGACTTTTCATGTTAATTTAAGCACTGAAAAACTATGAACTTCATGATTTCTTTGATTGATCGTAGAGCATGGGAGGCACTTTCGAGAATGTTTTTATATACATATGTATTATCAGGATACGGCACAAGAATGCGTTCGTATATACCTGATACGATTTGTGATTTTAATTACACCAACACGGATTTCCCTTTATGGGCGGAGCCCACCTCCATTATTGCATTTACAAGGAATGAGCAGATTGTGGCTGTGTGACTTCTTATTGTACTCTTCATACAGGCATTTAATGCGATCGTTTGAATAGGATTTCTTTGGGTTTTTTGCATGCCTAAAACTGACCAGGCTATTATCTGAGCGAAATCGAATCACCGACTTCAAAATTACCATGTATATATTGTTTCTGTCAGGATCCTATAAGAAGTGCACTAATTGATTCCTGCATACGTGTCGCTGATAATGGGAGAGAGAGCATCCACAGGAATGTAAGAATACCCTGACCATATGACGAAATATATATTGATAGATATTTCACTTCTACTATTATTTGTTCTGCTAAATTTTTGACTTTGGTGCCATCCTGCAGGTTTTCTTTATTTTTATGCTATACAATGCTGCCAACCACAATGACCAACTCAAGGTGCGCGGAATATACAATCTTAATGTCACAGTGATCTCTTCAGTAATTGTTGCTGTTTTCTTCATTCTCACCTTATATCAGTAACATATGATAGTCAAGTATCACACTTTGAGTCTGCAGTTGGGAGCTAGGAGTCCAGAGGAAGCAGCTAGGTGGATACGATCCTTAATGGAAGCAGCATTAAAGGTTTTCTTGCTCTCATTGAAATTCGTTTGTTTTATTAGAACCATATAATTGTCGTTCTTTTCTCGATTACAGGAGTGCCCAATCAAAAGAGAGAATGCGGTGGCTTGTTCCAGAAGAAGATGGCCATCTTTAAGGTAATGCATAAGCCTGCCTTCTATTACTAGGACTTACTCACCAGTCATTCATTAATTTTGTTTCTGTTTATTCCTTATAGACACAAGGTAGGCGGCATTTTCTTTGAGACAGTTTCATGTAATATAATTTGGAAACTTACTATATACTTATGTATATTATTAAATGGTCTATATATCAGTGTGTATAATTATAGTGCTTGCAGGGGCCATAAGTTACAGAAAGCCTTTAATAACTAAGAGGAGACTTTCATGAGTTAAGATATTCTACGCATGAACGTACTTAAATTCTATTAGGTCATTATCTTACATGAGAAACAAAATAAATCTATTAGATCCTATCCAGAGTTATTTAGGCTGAGATGGGTATTCTGATGGAAGTAAACCTTAAAGATAACTATGAATAAGCTTTGCAGAGCAATCCATTGCATCTGCTTCTCACAGTTACAACAACAACTTAGATGATACTACTAAATATGTTGTAGAACTGCTTGTACGATGCACAAGTGCATGCACTCATGCGCAAACCCACAGATGTGTGAACATACACCTTCTTGCATACACGCAAGCAGGAATACACATGCACACGCCTGCATATGGAAATGCCCAATCCTGATTTCAATTTAGTCCAAATTGAATTGTATGTTAATCACTTATCTGTAAATGCAATAGACCAAAAATTACTTAAATATGTTGGAAATAGTGGCCTGGTGAAATGTTGATTTGGTTTAATCAAAATTGTATTTTAGGCGATGATTTATCCAAAGATTAAAAGGTTCAGAAACTAAAACTTTTTTAGGATGCATATAATTATCGCAAGAACTATCACAACTTTTTGACATATTTGTGAAATGAATGTCTATCTTGTTTGTCTATGCAATTTGCCCATGTTCATCATGGAGTCTTTCTGTACGTACTCCCTCTCTTCTATACATACTCCGTCTTTTTTGTGCTTAACATGGTTATACAATTATCTGTAGGTCATGATAGAAAGCAATGCTTTTATATATTTCCCTTAGGCTGTATTTATGCTAAGGGTAATAGCAACATGCCCTCAATTAACTTACCATTATGTAGGGTAATGCACTGGCTTCAGAGGCTTCGTAGAATACCTTCACCCACTTCCTAAGCACTTCTTTACTAAAAATATCTCTAAAATATCCACTTTCTTGCACCCGCACCCACATCTGGGTAGATTTTCAGCAAGGTTTTTAAATGCCAATATCTCAGCTATATCAGTGAGTGATTGGTACTAAGATGAACCAAGATATCATTTTATATTGGTCAAGATGTAAAGTTGGAGAATATTTTATATGTCTTTCTTATTTTTTTAGAAAATCTCAGACTAGATGCTAAGATTCTGGAAATAATGAATGAAATGCCCCTCACATTCCTTCTCTCCTACCTGATCTGCAGTGCCAACCCCTCCTCCCTGACCACCCCCCCTGCCACCATTGTCCCTCAACATTACTGCTGCTGCCGACCCCTCACCCATTCCACCCCCCCCCCCCCCCCCCCCCCCCAAAACACCTCTCTCTCTCTCTCTTGCTTTCTCAGCACACCTCTTCTCTGCCTCCATTTCTGATTGCTGCATGCTGCTGATCCACTTCTCTTGCTTTCTCATCTCCATCCTCTACTCACACTGCCTGCTGTCCATCTACAGCTGCAACTCCTGCACAGTATGCCACTCCACTGTCTGGTTAGCTGCTACTTCTCTCCACCCAAATGCTCAATTCTTTCATCCATTGTGGAAGAAAAATAATAAACCTCAGCCAGTATTTGAAATCATATCAACTAATATCTCACAATTTGTTGGTTTACAACTTTCTGGTTAATAAGGGCCCATATTTTAATAATATTGTATTGGTGAGTACCTAATATCAATAAGAACAAATATCTCAGCCAAGATGAGACTCTCAATTTGCAAAGAACATGATCTTAGCTTGGCATCATCACCTATCTGCAATATCTTTGTCAATTTTGTGCTACTACTTGAGGAGCACTATGACTTCTGAGGACATAGTTCATTGGTGTTGATAGCAAGATGGTTGTTACTGTATTTGATCCTTTATATCAATATTTTTAAAAATTCTGCTTCAGCATATAACTTGTGCTTCTCATTTTTCTGTGTATTGATTTGATAGGTTGAGCCAGAGCAAGGGAAGGAGTCGGATGCACTCCATAGGTAAGCATGATGTGTTTTTGATTCTATTCAGAGGGGTTTCTCTTTTTTTTTTTTTCTTCAAAGTTTTGCACTTGATTGTTCATGAAGAAATAGTAGTCTCTTAATCCTTATGTTTTACATTCCTGTTCCTTGTTGTTAATAATATATAGCCATCTTAGTGATATTTTAGCCCTCTATTTGGTTATTTGATATCCTGATAATTCTTATCATTCTTAGTGATATTGCCCCTCGAATGAAACATTTACATGTAATTTTTGCTAGATTGGACTGTTTTTTCATCCATACACACAGATCCAATGGCATCTGATGTTATTGCACCTTCTCCATGGACAATATTTGGCTGCAAAAATGGTAATTATTTCTTGTTTCTCATATTTTACTCCACCTAGCCTTCTACAATTAATTTTTCCACTTCAATGTAGGCTTACGGCTATTTAAAGAAGCAAAGGATGGTGATTTCCATCGGAAGGTATCTATAAATTTGATCAATAGACAGTCAGTTCGTCATTTTTTTGAATTGCTATTATTGAATGTGCTCCTCTCCTCAGTGCTGGGATGACCATCCAGCTATCATGGCAGTAGGTGTGGTTGATGCAACTCCTGAGGCGATTTTCCGGACAGTTATGTCTCTTGGTCCATCAAGATCAGAGTAAGACTAACTCTGATGTTGTGTTTTAGAGCTTCCAACTGATGCCATCTTGTTTAAAAGCCACATGGCATTTAGACTTACATGTGCTTCTTACATTTTTTAGAAAAAGGGGGACCTATCTATCAACACTTCAGTGCCACAATCTAAACTTCTAAATGGAATTCCATGTCATCAATTTTTATCATGATAAAGACATCTAATAGACATCCCAATAGCAATAGGGTGACAGTGAAATAATACAAGAAATGAATTTTATAGTAGCAACTATCAAACGAAAACTACAACCATAACCATCTAGCGATGCCCCGACCCCTTGGGGTTGGCTTTATGGATCCTCATTCGCCAATTGTTCCTATTCAGGGTTCCTATCTCACAGCTTCCTTCTATAAACATTGATATCCATGCAGAGAATCATATGTTTTTGTCCTATAGTTCTATCTGTATATTTGCGATGTATGGATTTTTTTGTATAGGAACTGAGATGCAAAAAGTTTTTCTGTATCTTCATTGACTATACTATCTCACAAAGTTTTTCTGTATCCTATCTCACTGCTTCCTTCTATGTTATCTTAGGTCTTACCCTCTTTTTCCTATATCCTCTATCACAGATTAACATGCCCCACCTTACTGAAGCCTCCTAAATCTTCATTGTACATGCCTATACTATCTCAATCATAATGTACATGTAGAAGTTAGTAAGACATGTTGCTCTTAGTATTAAATTGAAGTATCCTGGTTGCCGTGGTTGTTGGTTAAGATAAAATTTCTTGCAGATGGGACTTCTGTTTTGCTCGCGGCAGCGTGATTGAACATCTGGATGGTCATACTGATATTATTCACAAGAAATTGCATAGCGATTGGTTGCCTTGGTCAGACTCCATACCTATAAAGCTTTTCAATTTACTAACATCTTCAATAAAACATGTCCGTTAATTTGTCTACGTTCTTACTTGATCTTCATGGCATTAAATTTTGCTTGTAGGGGCATGAAACGGAGAGATCTATTGTTGAGGCGTTATTGGAGAAGGGAAGATGATGGAACATATGGTAATGCCTGTAAATTTTCTTCTTTCTGTCAGGTTATTTGGCTTTATCATGAGCTAATACACTCACTGATTGCAGTAATTCTGTACCACTCTGTGTTCCACCAAAATTGTCGACCTGAGAGAGGCTATATTCGTGCCTGCCTTAAAAGTAATGTATGCTTAGTATTCGGCAATGGAATTGCCTAGTCCTGATCATGCTGCAATATGCTTGCTAACTCATCTCACAGATGTAAAATAGCTGCATAATAATTCAATTCATGCACCGTTGTAGGTGGAGGATATGTTATATCTCCTGCAAACCAAGGAAATATATCAGTTGTTAAGCACATGCTAGCCATTGATTGGAAATTCTGGAAATCTTATTTATTTGCCTCTTCTGCAATATGCATAACAATCCGAATGCTGGGGAGGGTTGCAGGTAACACATGCCCTTGAGAATATGACCTCCTGTTTTTCCATTGGTTGGTATATCTTTTGACAAACAATTTCTTGACCATATAGCTGATGTATGCACTTCAACTTTATTTTTGCAGCGCTACGAGAATTGTTTCGAGTAAAATTGGGAAACTATTCACACACTGATTTTTCGTCACATGACACGGAACCGGAAGTGCAATTAGCTGGGGAAAATAGTAAGAGTGAGGAATTTCTAGAAGGATCAGAAAAGTCTCCTGCCAAACCTGCAAAAACAAGTGGTTCATTCCTTCAATTGAATGATGCAGCTGATGAATTTTTTGATGTTCTAGATGAATCGGAATATGACCAAACAGAGGTCATGTGGACTTCTGATGCAGGCATGCAGTCTCAGGTAACTTTTCTACCCATGGCTTCCGAATATGTTCAGTAATTTTAAGAGATAAATCTTCCTCTCGGTCAAAATTTCATAGGTACATAATCACGCCACCGACCTGGCAGCATGAGCCAAGTGAGGTGGCAACCCAGGCACGTGTAGGGCTTGGCCCCACAAGCATACAAGGTGTCAACCAGTCAAACAATAGTCATAAACCAATTCTAACAAACTATTCAACAATGTAGGTAGAGTCAAAGTTCAATATTGACACTCTCTAATAACTCGACATCGCCATGTGCCATCCAAAACAACCACGATTAACAAATCCACAAGCTAAATGTTAAAAAAAATCCACAAAATACTCCAAGGCAAGGTTTGTTGTCTCGGTACCAAATTCCGTACCAGTACCATCCTATTACAGTGTTGATATGCGGTACAATACGAGACGGCAAGGTATACCGGGTGTCGATATGGTATGAGATTGCGTACTGGTTCAATACGGTATGCACCGGTATAGCGAGCCTTGCACCAAGGTTTAACAAGTCATTTAAAATAATATTTATAACAGAAGGTTTCTAAAAGCAAAAACTAAAATGAGGTTGAGTCCACGTTAGGTCCAGGGCCTTGCTCTAAGGTCACACCCCTAGCACTACCTACCAACTCCTAAGCCTTGGGCTCAAAAAAGAGAGAGAAATGGCGAGCTCAAAACCCAATAACCAAAACCATGACTGGAGAGGGATCAAGCAAATACAACAACAAAAAGCT
This sequence comes from Phoenix dactylifera, assembly GCF_051530095.1. Taxonomy (NCBI): domain Eukaryota; kingdom Viridiplantae; phylum Streptophyta; class Magnoliopsida; order Arecales; family Arecaceae; genus Phoenix; species Phoenix dactylifera. Next base: position 32,745,258 of record NC_143199.1, read on the forward strand.
TTCAACAAACTATGGGTGTGTAAAGCAAAATAATTCTGTTGATAAGGATAGAATTTTCACAACTAGTATTTGATATATAATTCCACAATCAATATTTCACATATAATTCCAAAGAGCAATTTATAAACAATTTTCCAAAATAAATATTTCACATATAATTCCAGTGAACAACTTATAAATCATTCAAAAATAGTTTTCAACTCATCAGTCAACACGACTATGGCTATATTATCCTTGTGATAGGACGCAAAGTACCGAACCTAACCCCTGCAAGCTAGGTCCAATGAACTGCATTAACACATACTATATGGGTCCTCCTATGTCACATGTAACCAGGTATGCCATATCATACCGAATCGGATGGTATGGAGCATACCGTACCGTATTGGTTCGATAACGTCGCACGTTATGGGGGCATACAGACACTCGGTATGCCGAATTGGCTTCCATACCGGGTGTACAAATATAGTGATAGAGCGGCACCGACACCAGGCCCGATACTGAGGTGGCGTACCTTGCATGTAACACTTGCAAAGTAGGCCCAGTGAACGTATTTAGCCATGGAGTCGGTCCAAGATGATGCAAATTCTTGAACAATCAAAGTGCCAATGTATATAACCCTCATTGTAAATCCAAAACATAGCTAGGCTGAGATTCCAAAGTAAAACACAAAATTTCAATTATTTGCAAATTTAGTTTTATTTCATTTTTTTCAAATCACAAACATGGCTAAGGGATTTACCAAATTTGCAAATCATAAACAATTATTTGTAGGGTTTTAGAATACAAAACCTGCATGGTTTTAAGAGGAATCCCAACCACATCCAAAAATACATGGTTTCAAAAGTTCCAAGCAAAGATGCTCAACATTTCCAGTATTTTTTGTAAATACTCGACAATCTATAATTTAGAAAACACGATTTTTCAATGAAGCCCTAGAGTTCCAATGTCACAAATCTTCACTTGCTTAATCCAAGTTACATTTACATGGCACAAAATTTTAGCAAGAATCTAACATTGAAATTCGATTTTCAGTTTTTATGCCAATAGCTAGCTAATATAATACCAAAATTATATTGAACCTGGCACGTGCTAAGAAGAGAACACCAGCATGGATCTTTGCTAGCTGGGACACACATCCCGTGCCAACCAATGCTCTGTGTCGACTTCGTATCGGCTTGGTGTGATATAGACTGGCACGTTCCGAAACTCTTAGTATTACGTAGAATTACATGCATTTTATCTGAAGAAGTTGTTTCTTAATTTATAATCCACAATCGCCATGGTATTTTTGCGAAATAATTACATAAATATATTTCAATGAAAACTAATGCAGGTGATTCTCAAAAAAAAAGCATATCAAATAAATAGTTCTCAAATTCATAAAACATTACAAATTATCTAACATGGGTATTTATGAGATAACAAGGTAGAGCATTTTAGAGGATAAAGTGCCACAAACATTCAACAAATATTCCATTTCAAATATCTTATAGGATGATTAGCATAAACATGTTTTAGATGATATGGAGTTGCAACTCTAGTCAGGTAGAAGGTTACTTGCAAAACATGTTTAGTCCAACAAAGAGTCTCGCCACTCAACGACAATTCCTCTCTAACACTAGAAATCACAAACAACCTAGACATCAAAGTAGAGCCCTAAAATAGGCCTAAGCAGTCATAACCCACATAACTCAATGAAAATAAGCCCCAAGATTTCACGCAGGATACGTAATTTGTAATATACAAAGTAAAATTTCAAAATTATGAAACTTAGTTAAAAGTATTTTAGATATAATTTATGATTAGCTTTGTCAAATCAAGCGATTCTGATGGACACCATCAACTTTAGGCCTAGGTTTTTCCTACAACATAATTCATAATTATCAAAATATATATCCAAAGATTACAATATGGGTCCTTTTGGAATTCCTAGAACATGAGGATTCCAAATGTATAACCGTATCACTGAACACTCGCCGGAGGTAGCCGATGGCATAAATCTCTCCCTAGGTATGTTAGATCCGCTCCAAAATCTACAATAGTCAATCCAACAAATAGCAATAGGATTGGTGTTCGCCTTAATCATGCCTCTAGCTAGAAGCTGGGGCTTGGAATCCGATCTCTTGTTCAATCCGTCGGTCACCTCTCTCTACACAAGAAGGCATAATTAGGTTTGGATCGAGGGAAATAAAAACTATAAAAGAGAGGGAGAGAGAGGATAGAGATCTTACCAAATAGGTGAAGAATGGTAGAAAATGGGATTAAGGAGAAAGAGGGGGGCAAATTTGGAGAGGAGGAGAAGATGGTGCGAGTGAGGAAGAGAAAGAGAAGAGAGTGGGGGAGATGGAGAGGGAAGAGGGTGGCGGAATGGCTGATAGATGGTGGCAGAGTGAGAGGGGAATGGTGGTGGTGGTGCTCAGGTGGAGAAGAGGGTTGAGTGGGAGAGGGGGTGCATGGGAAGACGGTGGATGGGATGGGGTCTCATGTGAGAGGAGAGGAAGGGGTTCCCCAGGGGTGTTGGGGGTTTTTTGGTGGGGGGGGGGGGGGGGTGCTGTGGGCGAGAGGAGGAAGAGGAGCAGAGTTGGCTCAGGTGTGGGTTCCAGACAATTGGGTCCATGTTGTTACACTGTCACATACTTTGGAAGGTTGAGGTGTAGAGCTTCCCTCTTCTGATATAGTTGTTAAAGGATGATCTGATAAATTTTTATTAAAAGAAAATAGTCAATTTGGTGGTGCAAATCTTATGGTTACGGTGAGGGGTACTGAAAACAAAAAAGTTGGGTGAATTTAACCTGTTAAAAATAAGGATCTTATAATTGATTAAAATCCAACATGTTTAAGGGATCCAATGAATGTAGTGTAAGTAGTAGAACCAAAAGACCCTTCAAAAGAAATTAGGCCTCAAAACTTTCAAACTCAGCGGAATAAAGAGCAAAGCAAGTGAATGTCAAAATCAAGTAAGTGCTAAAAGGACTTAGTTAGGTTCATATATGATCAAGAGGAGATGCAGAAGCTGGCAAGGCAAACACATGGATGAAAGGAAATGAGAAGAAAGGCCTGGTGGATTAGAAAATACATTAAGAAAAGTGTCAAAAGCCACAAGAAGATGTTGGGATCAAGATCTTGTTGCATACTGAAAAAAGATACCCATGGGGTTGGTAGACTATTGTTATTACCATAGACATCTCACTAAAACAGAGGGTCAAGCTTTCACTTTGTCCTCTATTAACTACCATTTCACTTCTACTCGGATCTTCTGTTTGGAAATATATTTTTCCAAAGTTTTTATGGAATCAGCAATCTATTTCAGTTGCAAAAGTCAAATGTTGTATGTGGTGAGATTGTACATAGTATGTCTTTATACATCCGTCCATATCAATTGATGAATAGATTGCATTTAACTCTCCCAGACATATAGTGCATTTGGGTAATTGGTTTATACCTTGAATTTGATGGTTCCAGCCTTTTGTTGTCTGTGTAAACAGGCTGGCATAAAAGATTGTTATGATACCATATCCAACTTACTCTGCTGTTCATTACATTTCTCCTGTCAACAGTGCAATGGTTCCAAGAGTTGCTTTAAAAAAGAAAAAAGATAAAGAAAGTGTAGCATTTTGCTTGCACAAGCATTTACAGCGAAACAAGCAGATAATTAAGTTTTCATTAAACTCTCTTTCAAGTGTATGTTTGTGCCAGCATTAAATCGTACTCATACATATAGTTTGCTTCATCAAAAGTTGAATTTTGCCACTTGCTTATTTCTTTGTTGCATTCATTGGGGCAGGACCAGCGACAGCCTAAGCTGTCAACCGCTGCAGTACTCGTGAGAAGATTGCATGATCTTGCAGGTTAGTATGAGAGTGTTTCTTTTTGATTTTTTTTTAAATAAAACGGTGCAACATGTATTCAGTCCCAATGATAGCGTTGTTGGATGCCACTATATTCGTCTGATTGGGTGTTGCTACTGTTTTATGCAGTTCAGAAGAGGGGTTATGTGGATCTACAGGATGCCTCAATGGAAGATGCAATACCATGTTGCTATGGAGCTACACTTCAAAATGACTCGAGTTTTACTATTGCTTGTAGTTGGGCTTCTGCAGATCCTTCAACTTTTTTGATTCGTAGCAAAACTTACTTACAAGACCGTCAAAAGGTACTATTTTCTAATTTATATAGCTACTGCCTTAGTCATCCTCCTATCTTAAAAAAAAGGAATATCCTTGTTATTGTTTTGTGAAAAGTAATGAGGCTGTAGATGCAGAAGTTTAGATACCGAAAAGTTAGATGTAAGTAGCTTGTTGTTGCTAATAAAAAAATGACACCTGAAGGGCACTGGCAGCACCTTTATCTCTGGTGAAATGGTGAAGTTATATATATATATATATATTATGTCTTTTTCACTGGCAGAACTCTCAAAACTGACCCCAAAAACCCACTTTTGTGAGTGGCAATAGAGATATTTATTTTCTGGGTATTTTGTGCACTCAATTTTCTGCCATCCTTTAGGAAATAACGACAACTAAGTGACAAGAATGACCATACATGCGAATGTCAATTTGCTATGACATTTGTGTCCCATTATTGAGTGTTCATATCAATATATGTTGTTAAGGAAAGGTGGTGTATACAGATGAACCATCCAAATGCAAGCTTATTGTTGTTGTAGAGGCTTATTTGAAGTTTCCTGTGAAATTTGTTATTTAAGCCAGGTTACTGATGTCCCAGGTGATTATAATATTGATGTTAACCCCTTTCTCAATAGAGGATGTTGACTTCACTTAATATAGTTGTGGATGTTACTACACCTATGTCAACCTGTTTAGATTTCCAGAAGTTGTCATGCTTACCACATGTAATCCATGTCAACCATGGCATTGTTTTCTCTGAAAGTTTGTCCATGTTCTTGAGCTTTGTTCTAATATTTCCAATGATAAGTATCTTCTTATACAGGAAGTCCATACAGGTCTGTTTGTCAATATTTCAATGTATTGGCCACATATTCCATTACTGTGTAATGGGGTTCAGCAACATTTAGATATCTTTATAATCTCCTTCTTATGTTAATGAAAGTGATGCAGGACAGCCCTAGAGGGAACTCTATATGCTCGCTAATAAAAGGACAATGCAAACAAGCAATCAATGGAATTAAATTTGAATGCTGAACTGAAGAGAATAAGCTGAACCTAGACAACCAGCTTAATTTAATGAGATGGAAACAATTTAAACAAAACAAATATAAGAATAAAGTAGAAAATAGTAATCCACTAAGCTAATCCTAGAGTGATGCAAAATTAAAGAACAATGATAAGCCAATCTGCTGAGATCAAATCAGATCCTAACTCTCTCAAATCAAGCTACAAGCTATGCATCATTCAACCAGTTGTCAAGAGTTCAAGATGATTACCATGCCTGGTTGCATCCAATTCCTTTCAGATTCTTTGGCTGCAATTTGCATCTGCACACCAATCCAGCAGGCCCAACAGGCTTATGCACAATTCTCAGCGATCAGCCTTAATGTCCTTCAAGCTGTAGGAGCACCAATAGGCTTGATGGAATGACGATGGGGAGTGGGATTAGGGTTTGAATCACAGCTGAACAGCCAGCTTTGCAAGGGCATTATGAAAATGGGTCTTGCTAACAGTTTGCAGGTCTAGATTCAAGGAAGAAAATAAACTAAGATGGCTAATAGCAGATTTGTTTCTGCAACTCTAGGGATCTGAGCAGCAGGGGCTATTCAAGCCTGTAGGGATCAGAGTTTGCAGGGATCAAATAACAGTCATGATGGAGGTTTGTTAGTGGTTGCTGCAGTAGCAGAACAGGATTTGCTGTAACAGCAGACCTGATCTAATTTGTAACTAGGCCCTGACAGGTGGCTGATAGCCTCAAAAAGATGGCTGGTGGATGAGCAGTGGAACAGGAACAGCTACCTGTGCTGTTATAGCAGAAGTAGATGACAGCAAAAAGAAGAGAGGAGTTAAGAACAGCTGCTGGTCTCTCTCTGCCAGTAAGTCTCACACCCTGGCTACATTGAAACACAGGAAGAAAGGATGCAACTTTTATTTCAACATACATATCATCATTAAAACAAACCCTAGGGGCAGCCACTATAAATAGATTTAAGTGGCAACATTGCTAGAAATCCCCTACTTACAAAATCTTTTATATAAAAAACCCTATAAATTTAAAACAAGTCCAAACCCGCGCAAGTGCCAACAAGACACTAACAATGATAACTAAAGACTTAAATGACAACTAGAAGTTACTCATATCCCATCCATTGGCTTGTGATTCCTCGCCAGCGCCTTTCGCAAATCTTGAAGGATCTATGATCACCATCAAAAAGAGGGCATCCAATGCATCAACAAGCACGGTGATAGTATATTCAGAATTATGAACACGCATTCAATTGTTTGTATATCTATGACTTTATATATGTTATTGATGTAAATTGAAGTGCAGCAGTATAGGGATTTGATGGATTTAGTTGTAGTTATAACTGAGGAGACCAAAATGTATAAATTTTGCTAGGTCCCAAATACTATGTTAGCTCTAATCCCTCTCCGATGACTGTAAAAGCTAATTGCTGTTAGCTAATACAAATTCTTGTTTACAATTACTATGTACGTGTTTGTGTGTGTATGTGCATGTGTTTGCATGAACTTGCTTAATCTTGCTTATTTAAAAGCCCTTTTGTTTTGGTTATGTGATTCCTTCTTTGAACAGATTAAAGCCAATGGTACTTTGATGCAAATGGTAGCTGCTGATTGGCTAAAATCTAGCAAACGTGAAGATGATCTTGGCAGTCGTGCCGGAGGCATTGTTCAGGTACATGAATGAAGCAACTATAGATACCCTGAAAGAAAATTGTTCTTTCCTCTTATTTTTATAACAAGGGGAATTTTTGATGTTGCAGAAATATGCTACACAAGGTGGCAGGGAGTTCTTCTTCATTGTAAACATACAGGTGAACGAGTGTCCAATCAATCATTCCTATAACTTCAGAGATGCACCTAGTTTCTCTAATAAGTATCAATTCACAATTTCTTATCCCTATTCTGGAATTAGGTACCAGGTTCAACCACATACAGTCTTGCTTTGTATTATATGATGGATACCCCATTGGAAGATGTTCCTCTACTAGAAAGCTTTGTTAGAGGAGATGATGCTTACAGGAATTCAAGGTTTAAGCTCATCCCATATATTTCTAAGGTAAGCACATCTTGCATGCATTTTCTTAATTGCTAAACCAGTCTCTTGCACACGTCTCAATATACACATTACATTTACTGTACTTTCTTGCATTTTGTGTTTCTTATTTGGTACTCTTGTAGGGATCATGGATAGTGAAGCAGAGTGTGGGCAAGAAAGCATGCTTAGTGGGTCAAGCATTGGAAATAAATTATTTTCGTGGTGGAAATTATTTGGAGGTAAATCAGATATTCTTGATAATAACATCTATTAGTTACAGAAAGTGAATGGAATTTGTCTGCATCTCGCTTGTCTTGCTGTGGGAGTGATAGATATGTGGTTAAAATAATAGCTTTGGCTATTCTGCATGAGATAATGCACAATTAAGATTACATACTTGTGGGCTGTATGATGGGACATGATTGCGTTTAGTAGTAGGTTAAAGCTTTGTTTTCTAAAATGATATTGATGAGGCCTGATAAGTGCAAATATTGGCTGCAAACCTGGAATATAATTGCAATTTTTCAGAACGGAAATTAGTAATTTTGTACCCATGCAAGCTCGAGAAATTCTCATGCTGCTACAAAAAAGATTATTACCTAGTTATAGTTCTGGCAATCCAGAGTCCTAAGAGGGGCAAACTAGGTATAGACCTAACCTTTGGCACTTTTTGCACAGGGTGGCTTCCACAGGACTCAAATCCATGCCATTGCGCTCGTCAGCCAAGCCTTTACCATTGCACCAAGCAATGGCCCCTTCCATATTGCTACATTGTGTCCAAATAATTTGCCAGCTCAAGACTACCTGTTTTTGTTTTGATATCTAACCGCAGCCGTCTTCTTTTGGTGCATTCTTTCTTTTCTTGAGGCACTGTGGGTTTGAAAAAATAAAGCAGCACTGGCAGTGGGCTATTACTGCCCCTTTACACTTTCTCCACTTTCCACAATCCTTGCAGTTTCTCTTTACTTCCATTTCGTGCTGTCATTTTGTAAGTCTTCAAAGTTTGTGGACCTCAATTTCAGATACATGACTTTTTATATTATACTATTTTTATTCCGATTTACCCAATTATTGTAACATATTCTAATCCCTACTTCCCATATGAAAAGATAAATTCTTACCTCAGATAGCATTTCCTGTACGCATGTTAGACAGGAAAGTATACCTTGTTAACAAAATATGGATATCTGCCTGATGAGTCAGATGTTCTGGATGATGACCCCCGTGCATTATTTGTTTGATGACCTTTTCATGTATCATTAACAATAAAAATTATTTACCCCCATGCATGATAATGTTTTGACCTTTTCATTTATCATTAACAATAAGATTTTAACTGATATATACCTTGACTTTTATGTCTTTGAATGTTCAGCTTGGCATAGATATTGGATCATCGACGGTTGCTAGGGGTGTTGTCAGCCTTGTCCTTGGTTACCTGAATAATCTGGTGATAGAAATGGCTTTCCTAGTACAGGTAAGGAGACCAGTGAGATACTTCATCCGCAGGGTTAACTTCACTTAAATGACATTATTGTGCTCAATTTCTGTGGTTATGTTTCAATATTTCACATGGAAATAACTTTGCGGAACATCTGTTTCCACCTTTTTTGGGGCGGATCCTTTCTTTGGCTAAGCACCATTACCTGACCATAATTCATCGTTTCAACAAATCAAAACCTCCTTAATAGAACTCAACTCCATCCAGGGAAATGCAGAAGAAGAACTTCCAGAATTCCTCCTTGGAACCTGTCGATTGAACCATCTTGATGCCGCTAAGGCAGTCTCAATATCACAATGGTAGTATAAGGTGAGTTGCTAGCCTTAGTTTCCCGGTGCAGGTTCTTAAATTGCATGAGATGCACGCTTGACCTATTCTTTTGCTGCAGATTATCCACCAATTCTTTCATCTTGGCAAATTTCCAAGTGGGAAACAATGTAAAACATCTTCTGAAGTCCCAGCAGCACTACACAGAAAGTGCAGCACTATTATTGTAAATATACTACCTTCTGAGTGGATATTTTTTTAAATCTATGGGCGCAGACGGTAGGCCGTCTTCCAAGGCCTACACAGTCCCGTGAGTTGAACCATCGCAGATCGTCAAATGATATCAGGCTCACGGCGCCTACCAGAGTGCAAAATGATGTGCAGGTCGGAGTCCTAAAAATAGTTGGGTGACAAAGTGGGCGAGGAGGACCAGCCTAACGTGGCATCTTTTTTTTTTATTAATTGACGTGGAACTATGATAAAAAGGTTGTCTTTTGACCCTTCCAATTTTTACTCAGTTTGGATGCGGGTATGACGTATCATGGGAATCTTGCAATATATGGTTACTGCTAAGAACGGGTCAAAATGGTGGGAGAAAACGTCATCCTATTATTGAGACCGTTTGGGTCTCCAGGTTAGTTGTCAATCTACAGAGTATGCACCGGTGGAAAAAGGGGTGAAATAGAATCGAAATATAAATTCAAGTTGGCACTTGGGGAACCATTTGGAAGCCATTATCCCTAAGTTATACGAATCCCTAAGCCTTTTCAGAATGAACGTACCATCCTGCAAACTAGACGTATGGATGATAGCCTTTTTGAATGAATCTGTTATCCTGAAAACTAGAGAAGTGGGATTGGTGGTTGCTCATGATCTCTCTTCCATCAGGTTGAGTGGGTGCTAAATGGGACCAAAACCCTAGAAGAATCGGGATGCTGGAAACCACCTTTAACACAATCATGTACTGAATACGGATGCCATCTCGCACCTACTTCGGAGACATTCTCCCTTCTATCGTGATTCCCGGACCCGTAGTAAAGCAGGAACTAGCTCCTTAGGACCCGAAGGGGGACGTCCTTTGCAATCACTACATTTCACCAATGTAAATTACCATTTTGTCCTTCTTTGAATGAATCTATTATCTGAAGAATATAGATGGCGAGTTTGTGGTTGCTCGCGATTTCTAACATTTCATTAGCTTGAGCTTGTCCTACGAACATCTTCCAGTTAATAGCTTAATCGGACATTCAAGCAGGGTCAAAGACCTAGAAATGAGATGTTGGAAACAACCTAATCCACAATCCTATATCAAGGATAGTATGTGCCTTGATATCAAAACAGCAAAAATCTAAACAGCACCTTCATGATTTGGAAAGCATGTAACCGCATGGACCATTCCTGCCTCACCATCTCAGCTACAATTATCGAAAAAGAACACTCGATTGTTGCATCGTACGCTACAATTGGCCCATGGCATTAAATGGTAGTTTAATGTGGTATTTGGATGCCGAAATATCTAGCGAGCTTGATAAGATCTTTCAAGTAAAGAGTTTTCTTTTAAATTTACCTGAGAAGCTTGACAAAAAAGAGAGATGAAAAAAATCTCTAGACCGGTCCAGCCCTGGTAATCTCGGAGAAAACATGATACATCTTATCCCTACATTTTAGAGGCAAGGGGCACTGCTTGCTAGAACAACAAAAGGAACACATATGGCTATAATTCTGACTTTGATCTCCTAAGGACTGCCTTTAGCACCTTACCTCCATTCAAAACTTTGCAGGAGCACATCTTTTCAAAGACAGTTCGCTGATTTGCTTGAGATTTTCAGAAAGTCGAAATGCATGCTTCATAAGTTTCCACAGCTTACTGACTGTCATCTGATATAGGTGAAAATAAAATAGCAGCTAAACAGGAAAGAGGACAGAAATAAAGATGAGAAAACAGTAAGGCTATTCCTCTAATGAAGGAATAGGCAATAGATATCAAGTCCATATTATAATCGTACAAAATGAGTGCCGAAACTTCAAAGAAATTTAAATTATGGCAGTGGGGCTCCATTTTCTTTTTCTGGTTCAACATTCGTGAGAGGGAATCTCGCCGGCTTGTTTGCTGTTGGTGCCACGCTATCATTAAAAAGAGGGGTGTGAGAAACAATTGTTGAGAATGATTCCAAGGCATGATCATGTTATTGCACATAAATCATCTAGGATTACCTGAACCTGATTTGATCCATCAGCTTCAGCCTTCAGGATCTGGAAAAGAGGTTCAATTCTGCAAAGTGGGAAATACATGTATAAGAAAAATCATTTGTCCTACTTCTCAATTTTTTTATTTAATGCTAGCATACATAATTTTGTGCACTTATCCACTCTCAAGATAATGGGCATAAATTACATGCACATCCGTATGTATATCCTAGGCTGGAGGAATTGACTCATTCAAAAGAGTACTTGATACAAGATCCACCAGTCTCTGATCCAAATATATAGCCTATCTAAACTAAAGATATTCCCCCGTCCTTTTGATTTCATAAATTCAAAAGAATACTAGATAATTGTCCATTTAAAAGTTATTGATTTAGCCATATGTGAATGAGATGATTTGAATTGTTCTGTTGCTAAATCAATTTCAAAGTTTGTCTGACTTAAGTTAGAGGAGCAATTACAGCAAGTTCTGGGAGATACAAAATAGTTAACAATGGAATACAATGAGAAAAGGAAGAAAATCCAAGCAAACGCTGCTCCAAAGGGAAAAGAAATGTCACTTTTATCCTCCAAAAGTTTGCCCCTTTTTACTAAAAATCTTGGACAACACATAAATATAAACTCTAACAAAATTTAAGAAAAAAAATCCTGAAGTCTCTCCATAATGCGACAGGCCTTAAAGCAACTAGAGAAAAGAGAGGCAAGGAAGAATGGGTGAAAAGACACCGAAGGGAATTGGTCATCCATCTTCCATTCTCTCTCCTTTTCTTTCCTATGATCTATCCCACCCCCCACCCCCCATCCCCCAAAAAAAGGTGAAAGGCTGCAGAAGATGGCACTTATAACTTGCCACCTCAGGTCACCCAATCTCAGCCTTATGATAAAAGAACACATTGAACATAAAACCATGACATAGAACTAGCATCAAAGCCTAAAAAACTAATAAAAAAATAAAATCCAGCAGTGACCTTTAGAATATCCTGATAACATCAAATACGCATGCAAACATTTCAGACATGCATTCACATGCACAGCTGCAAGCCTTTATCTTGGAATGTTTGCTACCCATGATTCTTCAAGCAATCATGCATGAACCATACAAGTCATTTATTTATACATGCATATCAATGCAACCGTATGTATGTGTATACATATGTATATTAGAGCATAGCAAAAGAGTACAGTATTACAGCTTTCAAAATTCTTGCAATGCCATATGCAAATTTATATACAAAAGAACCATCTACACTCAACTCAACAGGGCCTTAAACGCAAACTACTTGAGGTTGGCTACATGAATCATTTTCCTTCATTTCGTTCAGTTTAGGGCTATATTTTCTGAAAGATATTAAGATATCAAGTCTTTCCTTACTACTTCATCCCATATAACTTTCGATCTTCCTCTATCACTACACATTCCTTTTATATATCAAAACAACCTTTTATACCGGTACATCCCTTAGTTTGTGTTCTACATGTCCAAACTACCTAAGTCGTCTTTCTCTCAATTTGTTCTTAATTGATACTACCTCCACCTTTTTATGAATGACTTCATTTTTTATTCTATGTTTTCTAGTATTACAACAAATTCATTTCAACATTCTTAGTCCAAACACATTCATCTTGCGCGGATTTTATTTTCTAATTATCCAACATTTTATACTATATAGCATAGCTAGTTGTATAAGTGTCCTGTAAAATTTTTCCATCACCTTGACAAATATCCTACGATCAACCTGCTTTAATCCTATAAATAACATCCTTTTCAACCTCTCTTTATAAATAATCAAATCCTAAGCACCAAAAATAATCACTTTTGGAAACTTCATGATTCTCAATTTCCATTTCACCTTCATCTTTATTTCTACTTTTACTAAAATTGCATTCCATATTTTATCTTGGTCTTACTTAACCTAAAATCTTTGAATTCTAATGCACTCCTAAATAATACCAACATACGATTAACCCTGACCTTAGTTTCATCCACTAAAACAATATCATCAACAAATAGCATACACCAAGAAATATCTTCCTTGAGCACCAACCATACCAGTAGTATTGGAACACCAAGGAATATCCACACAATGAAACATCTTTAGTTAATCATTGTAATATAGGCATGAGGCCAGAACTAAAGATCTAACTTTGGCAGCAAACATACCGGTAGTATCCTCCTGCTCCATATTTAAGGCCTCCGATTGGGAAAGAACTTCGAGAACCAACCATATTGACAAACATTATAGCAGATTTCTTGTGATCTTCAGTAAGGCCAACATATAACATATGATCCAATATAGGATTCATAAGCTGCTCACTTGTTCTTTGATCAACAAAAAATGAAGTGCACAATTCAAGGCATTATCCAAGGTTTTAATTTTGTGTACCTTAGCAATCTAGAGTACAAATGGCCCAGTTCTAGGTGTTTCCGCACACAATGGCCCACCTCATGTGATTCTACTAAACAAGAGTTGTTTGTCAACCCTACTGCCTGTTGATGCAAAGGAAAAATTATAGACAGCAAATCAAAAAACATTTATGAAACATAGTGGTGTTTGTTTTGAAAGACAAAAATGATAAAATTAACAAATAAATACTGAACTGAGGCAAGGTCTTATATGCACTGGATATTGTGATTGTAGTTTCCTATGCATTCTACCCAGATGACTATCAAACAATAAATACTATCTTAAAATCAAGGATTCAATGGTGTGTCCTAACACTTGGGATGGTGGATGACCCATCCAGTCCTATCCCGGTCATTGTCCTGTTCTGGCACTCGAGAAGGTGGGGACGCCCCACTATCCCACCAGGACTTAAATGCTTGCTTAAAATAATAGTGGCAAAAGTTAAAGTCATATGATGATAGTACATTATATTTGAAGTTTATCGAGTCAAGATCACATTGAATGCAATATGCATTTAGAAAAATAAATAAAACTGTAAAAAAACAAACATAACCAGAAAACAAGACGGGAAAAAAGCAAAGAACAAATAAAGCTCTTGACCAACAAAGTCCGTACATTCATGATGAGCACCAACAATCAGATGAATCACAGATATTTGCTTTTGTGCCTTCATTCAGCTCAGAGCCTACAGGAAAAGTAAGGATTTTAAGCATCTGTGCACTAACTTCATGATCATACTGTGTTCCAAGGCCTAAACTTAAGAGACAGATAGCAGCACCTTGAAAGCTTAATCATATTAGAATTTCAGCATTTCAGTATTATTATTCTTATAAATCAGTATCTGTCCCCTTTTTTGTATTTTGCAAACCCAATCACATAAGTGAAAAGAAGGCTGAAAATATTTTGCAAGTATAAACTGGACAATTTAGAGGTGTTACAAAACAGGGAGCTAGAAATTGATCTGATTTGATCAACACGGACTCCTCAGGCATTTTCATCACTTTGAAAAACAACTTTTTTTGACAATAATGTGAATGCAAAATACTACAAGTGAACAGAGGAATAAGCCATGCCAGCATGATTACGTAAATACTTCATTGGTACACATGCACACATATACACGAAAGAGGAGGGGAATCCAAGGCCTAAGCTTAAGAGACAGATAGCAGCACCTTGAAAGCTTAATCATATTAGAATTCAGCATTTCAGTGTTATTATTCTTATTAATCAGTATCTTTTCCCTTTTTGGTATTTTGCAAATGCAATCATATAAGTGAAAAGAATAGACTGGACAATTTAGAGGTGTTACAAAACAGGGACCTAGAAATTGATCTGATTTGATCAACACAAGCTCCTCGAGCATTTTCATCACTTTGAAAAACAAAGTTTTTGACAATAATGTGAATGCACAATGCTAGTATGATCACATGAATACTTCATTAGTACAATTGCACACGCATATACACACAAGAGGGGAAAAGGAACCACTCAAGTTATGCCATACCATACCAAACTAGACTGTACGAAGCCTACTATACTTTATCAGTTCGGTACCGGTATGCAGTACGAAGAGTGTATAAATACTCAGTATACTGAATCGGTCCCCATACCAGATGCACCGATACAATAATAGGATGGCATCTGTACAGAGCTCGGTACCGAGACATCGTACCTTGGAACCATCCCTAATAGGACTAATTGCAATAGGATAGTAAGATAGTTTCTGAAAATTTCTACTTCACATGAAATATGAGATGCAGACTCCACAAGAGGCAACATTAAAACAAAATCAACTAATTATTGGAAAACCATTAACATATGCAAAGCTATCATACATGGAAAGTGGCTCCATTGTGAACAAACTCATGTGCTAAAGGATCATTGATGAACTTGTGCAAAGGCATAACCATGTCTTCCATGTATGAATCATGGGTTCCCCTAAGCCATCACCCAAGTTTCCTAGCATCCCTCAACATTACTTTTAAAAAAAAAAGGTTAACATAGATAGTAAAAGAGGAACTAAAAATATTTCATATCGGATCCAACTACTCGGATCAATGGTGTTGGACCCCCAATCATCAGGTCACCAACCTTGTTAGAGTTGTGTGCACAACCAACACGTGATTTTTTGATAGTAAGTAGTTTAGAGATATACATTACATCCAACAACTCAAACCATCAACATGGAGGTTCTCGGTCATCTAGCCAACACCGACCTTATTTGGGTTGTTGTGTGGGCACCCACATATTAGCTACATGCACACACATAGATACATATGTATGTACATATGCACATATTATAAATATTATTTTATATTTAAATATTCTGATTCTTTTCCCACACATTTTTCAAATAACCAGAGTCTTGCTGAATTCTTAACTTCTTAACCTTGGTGAGTGGTTCCCGAATGTCAAACTTGTGACTATAGTATCCATCACTAAGCTTTGGTAGCTCAATCTATTTCCATGCTCAATTGCAACACCTAAGTTGAGGGACCAGGCAGGGCCGGCCCGAGCCCTAGGCGACCGAGGCGGTCACCTAAGGCCTTGGGCCAATGGAAGACCTCCGGAAGGCTGACCAAAAGGAAGCAAAGGCCCCATATAAAATGGGAACAGAAGCTGGCTACGAGTCTTCCCCCTTGATGGAAGGGAGGTGGAGAGTTTCTTGGCCTGCAGAAAGGCAATTTGGGAAGTTGGGGATAGTAGTTTTGTTTTGGGTGGAGACTGGAGAGAGAGAGAGAGGAGGCATTTGGTTGGCTTGATACACATGTCTGAAGCCACTCTTATCTTTCATCCCTTCTCTTTTTTGATTTTAATTTTGGTTTTCCTTCCCTCACATTACCCCTGATCCAGCAGGGCCATCAGGAAGAAAGATAGGGGGATTGGAGATGGACTTCTTGGAGGGTAGAGAAAGAAAAGGAGGGAGGGGAGGTTGAATGGCTGCTGTGCTGTGATGTTGCAGTGGCTGCTTGGGTACTCACTTGAAGGGGAGATGGTGGGATGGGACTTTTCTTAATTAGATAGAGTAAATTTCCCATAATGCCCCTACTTTCTCTCATAGAGAGGTTCCTTTCTGGACAAATTCTTTCCTTTACCTTGACCATGAAGTGCCATGGGATAACCTTTTCCTACTCTGCTCTTGCTTGACATGGCAAACAGTACTGCCAAGCATTATCTCAGTTATTTAATCAATTTTATGGGCCCTTCCTTAAGCATAATTACTTTTCCATGCTTTCATTCAAAAATTATATTAAACTGAAAAGGCTTTTTAATCTGTCTTTGTTGCATACATGCATTTTTGTTGAAATAATGTGCTTGATGGCTATTTTCATATCTTTTTTCTAAGTATTTTATACTTATTAAAAAAATTTATTATTATAAAAAAAAGGCCTCATTCACTAAATCCGCCTTAGGCCTCCAAATGTATTGGGCCGCCCCTGGGACCAGGAGATATAGGGTTTTGAGTTATATTTGTCAAGGATGAGAATCTTAAATGAAAGGGAGGGGGGGGGGGGGGGGGGGGGGGGGGGGGGGGCTCCATAATTTTACTTTCCTGACCATGTGCTGCAAATGAACCATCTGGGTCTGTGGTTTAATAGTGGTTCAGACAGGTTTTCTTCAGTCTTGGGTTTTGAGTCAGCCCGACCCTGAACAGTCAACAAGAGATGGGTCGAGCAGGTCGACCCAACCAGGTCACTGAAAATTGCTTTTTACTACATTCATCTGGCTTGGTTGGGCCCTCCACATTGCCTGACAATCTAAACAATAAACCATCATAGGCCTTATGCCATCTAGGAGTTCAAAGCTCACATGAAGCATTTTCTGCTGCTACAGAATAACCACCACCATGTTTAACTCATACAAGCATCCCTTCTTATTAATGATATTCTAATCCTTTTGTTATATGTTAAATATTTGTATCAAGTACTCTTTATAATCCCTTTTCCTTTTTGCATTTTAACATAATTTGAATAGATGCTTCAAATGTGTTCCAGCTTCTGTCTTTTCAAGAGAATTGATTGACCTGCATTGCCTCAAGCTACAAGAATCAAGCTTGTAAAATGGTAAAGGAGCATGTTGACTACTTTGTGGTACTGCATCAACTGAGCAGATTTTTTGGACATCTATAGTTATCAAATGTCCATCAAGATCTTAATTGTAATATAGTGTAGATCGGGCATAATTACCTTGGATCAAAATGCAATTTGTCATAGGAGTGCAGACTTTCTTGAGCACTTGTGTAAAGCTTTCCCACGAAACTGTGAGAGAGAGAGAGAGAGACTACTGCCACCAACAACAATGCCAGAACTATTTACCAGCAGAAATATGTCCAACCCTCAATCCTGGGACATGTAAAAAGAATAACAGATCCTTTAGAGTTGATTAAATCTTCTCTGATTCCACTTTCACTTGAAGAATCGGCCCAATTCCTAACAATGCTATCACACTGGAAGAAATCATCTTCATCGGAAGAAACAGGAGATGAAGCAGAACTGAAAGACACAAAAAATCCAAATGTATTAGTCCACTTATCATATATGCATCGTGTAGGATTCATCATTGACTAGTGAAACACAATCCAAGTATTCTAAAAAATCAGAATGTCCATGTTATGTGAAGTAAGGGTTTGAAAGAAAATAATTGAGAAGGTGGAAAGATAGAAAGGCTTAATGAAGTACACTCATACTGCTAATATTGAACTACTGAATCATCTGGAATCAGTCCTCCACAAAACGACTTTAGAGTAAGAGTAATATCAAGACAAAACAATAAGTAAACATATTTCAGATAAGTCTTTCTTAACCTGACAATTTTGAGGTTACAGTAATTTCAAGACAAACTAGAAAAGGACAAATGTTTCACACTACTTTTTCTTAACCTAAAAAATTTGAGGAAGTTTCAACTTAATAAGATATGCACGGAGAATTATAGTCCAGAATTTAGACATTGCTCGAGACTATAAAATTTCCTCAGGTCTTATACAAAACCGCTATACGGAAGATCAATAGTATAAAATAAAATAAACATATACAAAAATAACTTCCAGGCATAACCTGTCCATCTAATACTTCTAGTTAACAAATACTCCATTGGCAGGTAAGTTTAAGGGGAAATTACAGGATGTGACAGGGAACAAGTTCATCAAGTGGCAAGAAAAATAATGATGTTGAACTCGAGAAAATATTGAGATACACTATTAACATGATGTTACAATGAGAAAATTAAAGAAAGCTACATATGTGATAAAAAGATGGACCAAATTAAGAGAGTAGAAAATGCTTTAAAATGTCAAAAAAAAGTTGTCCATATAAAAATGCTTGAAAAGAAAAGGAGGAAAGAAGGAAAAAAGAAGAAGAAGAAGAAGATGCTATAAACAGTCATACCCAATGAAAGAACTATCACTAACATGGCAAATATGTAAGTCCATGTCATTCCTTTGCTTCCTGTCCAGCTATATCTACACAAATAAAAAGGCAGAAAACACTTCATACGAATAATGATTAAGAACTGGCAAAAAAGACAGCAGAAGGAAGGAGTGCGAAGTATGTGCAATAATAGAAGTTGCAACTTGCACCAGTAGGAGAATAATCCATAACAATGTTTGAAAAAAAAAAGAATGAAAAGACAACAAAGCATCTCATCCAAAAACAAGCTGAGAGCCACAAAATAAAATTTTAGAAATATAAGCACAATATTGAACACAAAATAATTCAACATACAAAACTCTGGCGTATAAAATCCATTCATACCATCTTTTCAAAATATTGACCACAAAAATTAACTATTATTCCCAGCTAAAAGAAGAAAAGATATAGGTGACAAAATTTGAGTGGCCAATTTACCACCAGGGAATGGATTCGTGAAGAATTACATGCATCCATGAAGCCAATTTGCCCTTTTTTGTTAAGCCTTTCTTCATGTGCACTGCACTTTGGCAGCAAAAGTTCTTATTTATTATTACCGCTCCAGCAAGCAAGCTTTTTTTTCAAAATAAAAATAATAATATAGATTGTTAATGAAACAATGGCAGAAGGTAGATGGTAACAATACAGTTTCCAGAATCACATTGCGCATTTTCTTATTTTTTTTAAAAAAAAAAGAGAGAAAAAAAAGGAAAGGCCAAACCCTGTTAGCACAGCAGAAACCAGAATATCGCTAACGGATATCGCGTTGATCATGAATGAATTGTCAAAGAACGAGATTAAGATCCAACTTTCCCATACATGAATCAGACAAAACCTATGATAAGACCGAGCGAGCCAGCATAAGAAAGTCCTGAGAAAGTACTTCCAAGAATCTCATACAAGAAGCAGGTATCCATCAAGAAATCGAGCAAACCTTGACCAGTTCCACAAATAATCCCAATCCAAACCAGCGGCAGCGCGATTCCCGGACATTCCAACGACAATCGAAGGGAATAGAACGGAATGGAAGGACGAACGGGACCGAGGAGATAGAACGAAATGTTTAACGAATCAAACGGAGCACAGTCCTAGCAGAAAAGGGGGAAATCTTTGGAGGGAAAAGAAAAGAAAAGAACCAAAGAAAGAAAAGAACAAAAGAAAGAAATTGCTTGCGAGATTAGAACACCTGGCCGAATTCGAAGGGAGCAACCCCAGGAAAAGCTCCCATGCAAACCCAAACAAGGACGCAATTCCCAAACAAGAGAGAGAGAGAGAGAAAGGGCAAAAAGAAAAAAGATTGAAGGTGGGGGTCCAGAAGAGTTCACCGGCCTCCTATTTTGGACACCTCATGCTCATACGTCCGCGCGGCGTGTTCGAAATCCGGCGGGCAGAGAGCCCGCCGGAAGAGAAGCCGCAGAAACTAACATCGGAGGCCTATTCCTCCTCCTCCTCCTCCTCGTGGGCCACGCCGCAGCAGAAGGAAGGAGAAGAGGGAAAGAGATTTATTCCTCCAGCCGACAACGACGAATCCCGGGCTGGAAGGAAGAAAGCTTAGAAAGGGGAGGATCGCAACCCTAATCTCTCTCTCTCTCTCTCTCACCAGCGGGGGAATGGATCATCTTTTGCTCGGACCATTTTATCGGACGCTGGAAGGAAACCGGTTGAGAGGATGACCCGGGGCCGACTAGCCCCCGCATGACCGGACCTCGGGTTCTTTTCTTTTTTCTTCTTTTTTTCTTTTTTTTGGTACGCTAGCGCTCATACGAATCTGACATGAGGATTGCTAACTGAGTCAGAGGGACAAAATATTCTACAACGATGAAGAAAAAGGTATATAGCATTTTTTAAAAAAAAAATTTAAAATAATAAGCAGCAAAGGAAGCGACTCAGCCAGTAACTTTGTTCGCCTTCCGGAACACATGGTCAACTTGAAAGACATCACACTCTTGCTGTAACCGCCGGACGTTCTCTAGAAGCGAATGGTCGAAGACACCAGGCCCCTCCTGTAGAATCCACTCAACTACCTCTATTGAGTCTCCCTCCAAGATGATACACTGGGCCTCCGGAACTCATCTTGCATAGAAGACACCTTCCCATGCGGCCCTGAGCTCGGCCCCCAGAACAGATGACTTGAAGGTGCGTCGCCCACCGGCCACAATCAGTCTGAACTCGTGATCTCTAATCACAAAGGCAGCACCCATGCCTCCTCCACCAACGGATAGACCACCATCAAAGTTCACCTTAAGATGGCCGGGGGTGGGGGCTCCTAGGATGTTAGTACATATCTAGGCGCTATAGCAGCAGAAGGGAAACTCCAGATGTCCCTAGCCAACCCAAATGAAGCAATCATAGTAACCTCAGATACCTTACTAGCCTGACAAATAGCTCTATCCACCACAGCCCTTATAGAAGCTCTCCTGTTCTCAAAGACTCTGTCATTGCGATCCAGCTAAATGTGATAAGCCATATAGGCACTAGCAATGCCGAACTCGAAGCCTGAAAGGCAGACCCCGGTTCAGGAGGCTACTTTGTGACCCTCCAAAACTCTCTACTAAACTGGGAACTAATAACCTATTCGATTCTAGATCTAGACCAGGTCCTAGCCCAGGGATGATTGATGCTTATCATTCGAACCAACCCGATTCTCGACCAAGTCATCTCGTTGAACTGAGTGATCGACTGATCTGATATTCCATGTGTCGGATAAGTGGAGATACTTTGGAGGATTTTATGGATTTTTGTTTTTGGATCCAGCTGTGCATGCCCAAGATGTTTGTGTTTATTAGTATTCTTTGGGCTGGTTTTGTACTTGAAATCTAAGATCTGATTGAAATTTGGGTCTAGCCTTCATCTAACCCAAATCCTAAATTGAAGCTCCCCAGTAAGTCCATTCTCCATACCGTCTCGATCGAGGCATATGCCTCAAGCAGCACCCTCTCCCCGCACCACACCCGAGCCATGCACACATATATCATCTCCTCCACCTCCCTGAATTAAATCCCCACTAATCCTTGGCGTGGTAAACCAGGGTTAGGGTTTGAGATAGTAACCTTCGGCCACCTGCAACAATGGAGAGGGAAAGGTAATAAAAAGTTTGGATCTTGGGACAATCACACTCCTTAGAATAGAATAGGTTAAGAGATCAGCATCCCCCTTAATGCTTTCCCCCGTTGCCTCATGATCATTCCTTTTTGCCCCTCTCCCTCCTCGACACCCCCCAGCACAGCTTCTTCGCTTACTTCCTCGACTTCAACATTTTTGTTGCATCACCTCCAGCATTGCCTTTGCCACCTCCCTGACTTCCCAATACATGAAAAATCTCTATGAGGAGCTTCACATTGGATCAAGCTTGTTTTGACTTTGGGACAAGCTAGACTTCGGGCACAATTATTTTGGGCTTAAGTTTGACCTGAGATCCACATATTTTTGAATCAGACTAGTAGAAGATAGCCTCTCCCTACCTGACTCCAACCCTGGCATATAGAGAAAGATCAAAGAGTATAGTAAGGGTAGCAAAATGGTCGGGGTGACCTGTGACCCAACCCAATCTGACCCGCTCTAAAGGATCTATAGGACCAAATCGGGTTATCAAATTCTAACCCAATATTTCGAGTCAGACTTGGGTTTGCTGAATTCTAACCCAAGCCGATCCGTTTGATTTCTGGATCTTCTAGTCTATAATCTGATCTGACCCGACCCAAACCCAATATGCCCATTAGGGGATCGATAGAGAGGGTGGGGGGGAGAGGCGCAATTGAGTAGGGTTAACCAGTTAAGTCAGTCTCTAATCTCTCCCGACCCAACTCTGTCTCTATTCTCTCCAGAGTCCCAATTGCTAACTCTTCCAAACTCCCAATTCCCAAATCAAGTCATGAATCTCTAAATACCTCAAAGAATCCAAATCGATCTCTCCCTTCCTTTGAAACAGTCATGCACTCGTGCTTCAAAAACCTAGATCCTTTGATCCTTGATCGGTCTCTTCGACATTTTAATAGGTTGATCATGCATTCTTGCCATCTGGCAACTTTGGTGTGCTTCGAAACGGTCTCTTGAGATATCCCCCTCCTCCACCATGCCGACCAGATCTTCGAATATTACTCTTTTATCCTTCCTTTGAAACCCTAGGTCTTCTCCTACCCTATCCCCTTCCATCCTCCCTTCTTCCTCCTCTGGATGCTATCTTGCTTCAATCTCAAGCATCATCCTCCCTTCTTGTTACCTTGCTCCTCTAGATCTATCCCTCTCATTGCTATTGTGGCATGGAGCCCTTAAGCCCCAATCCATCGTTACAAACCAAACCTTGGAGCCCTAGGATTTTAATCTCAATGCTAGAGAGGATGCTTGCTTGCTTGTTTCCTGATTAGTACATATAAAGTAGGGCTAAATTTTGTTTTTCCATGTATGCTATGTTTAAAGATTCTCTCATTGGCTCTATGTTTCCAATGCTGGAGCTTTTGCGATCAATTTGTAATTTAATTAGCATGTGTATTATGACCATCATGAGCACCGAGAACTTACTCATTTCTGGTTGCTCTGTATTCCTTCTTTTCTATTTGTCTTTCTTTCCTTTTTTTATAGTGTTCGTATCTGTATGTTTTGACTTTTGATTGATTTATATTGCATGTTTTAGATTTGAATTGAGTTATTGATTTTACTTCTGAAGCATACCTTTTCAATTCTATTGTATGCATTGGAATCGAACGTCTGCATCTTTCCAAAGAATTCTTGGAATAGACGAAGGTTGACTTTTTAGGTTGCGGAGTGGAAAATATGATCAATTTTTATTGTGTTTGGGATGTAATCTCTTTTCCAAAATCTCCATTGAGCTGAATATTTACAGTATTAGGAACCTTTAAAGGACAGAGATGCAACCTAGTGCTTTACTTAAATTCATTAAATTCAAGTTAATAGTGTAGGATTCATTGTGGAAACCTTTTGATTTTTAAAGGAAAAGCATTTTCTTGGGCTGATGTTCATGAGC
Source organism: Phoenix dactylifera (assembly GCF_051530095.1). Taxonomy (NCBI): domain Eukaryota; kingdom Viridiplantae; phylum Streptophyta; class Magnoliopsida; order Arecales; family Arecaceae; genus Phoenix; species Phoenix dactylifera. The sequence continues at coordinate 32,769,213 of NC_143199.1, forward strand.
TTATCCCGAGACACAAGGAAATTGAGAAGACATAAAGAAACTTTGTCAAAATCATTGCCTAGGTGCCTAGATATGTCGAAGTCATTTTGTGTTTCATTTTTTGGTTGCTATTTTAATTAACGTTGATTTGTCAAAATCATTGTTATGTTAAACTACATCTCTCATGTAATTTTCCAAATTTAAGTGCACAATCTATAAGTTTCTTGGCTATCATTTATTACTGTGTCAAAATCTGTTGGCTGCTTTTCTTAGCGATGTTGGAATTCATTCTATGTGAAAAATCAGAGACCTTTTAGATTTGTTACACCAGAAAAATGGTGAATTTGGAAAATTGGAGAGTGAAATGTCCCATTATGGGTTATTGTTATGTTGTAGGCCTCACATGTGGATGTGTAAAATGTGTTCCTCATACCAATCTTGTCTATGTTGTACCATGAATGGGTTACTGTTACGATAGGTTGACAACTAATCTGGGTTGAACGACCTCGATTTGATCCAGATCCAAATTATTCAAGTTGAGACCGGTTTATGTATGGATCTGACCCAACATAGGTTGAGACCGGTTTATGCATGGATCCGACTAAACCCGAATGATCTATTCGGTTTAAAATTGTGGCCCCAACCTGATCTTTAATTGGGTTAGGTTTGGATTTAACATTAGGATCTGCACAAGGAATCAGATCGGGCTGAGGTCACTTGTGACCTAGTCTTACTCGACCCATTTGCCCTCCTTAGTGCAGTACATAAAAATCATAGTCAATAATGTGACACTTTGACACTTCGTTTATACGGAGAAAATGTTTTATAAAAAACTAAGTAAATACAATTTGACAATATCTTGCTTAAAAAATAAAAGAACCTGTTGGGGGAGATAATGGACACCTCTACTTCGGGCCAAACCTACCTTCTTGACCTCGGAACAAGTCGAGGAGAACAACAGCAACCCCAACTGAGTAGCTGACCAACCAAAGCGAGTGACTTCGACCCCGACAGAGAAGCCAATTAGCTAAGGAGAAGAATCAATATGTGATGGCAAAGACTGACATTCCTAACAGCCTACTACTCTAGCAGCCTACAGTCATGGCAGCACCATGACTTGTGCCCCACCAACACTGCATACTTTCTACGCAGACTGACTTACATGCCGCGGCCGTACAACCGGCCATTACCTCGCTATCTTTCCAACCCACGTCGGGTCAGATAACGATAAAATAAGCTCTCCTATATAAAGGGACAGCCAGAGGTAGCTTGGGTACTTAAGATACAATGCTATATTTTACTCAGAGAGAGCACACTTTGCTGAGATCTCTTCCTTCTACACTATTGTCTTGTTATTCTAACTTAAGCATCAAAGGATTCTCCGCTGGAAACTTTCTGGCAAATGGACTTTTTTGTAAGCCATTTTTAGAGAAGCACAGCACCCGACACATCAACCGACCTGTTCAGCTCGCCTCCAGCCGACGTCACGGTCGATCGAGCGATGCTCCCACTTCGATTCAGATTCAGCAGCAATAAAACATCTAGTATGAATATGGGACTAGTTCAAAAGTAATAATTTCCAAGCAGACATGGGCCATGAGTAACGATCACACGAACGGCATCCTCTCTCATATCATCTATCAAGAACATCTTACATTTGGGTAGTTCAAACACGTCAATTAGGTGGCACCACATATAAAAGTTGTAGCAGTAAATGGCACGTGCCAGTATTTTATGCTTTGAGAGGCTTGGAGGTTTAGCTCGTTCCAAACCAAATGATGGCTTAGTTCTCTCAGTACTTACCGCCATTGTGGTAACATAATTATTGTTTACGAAATAAGACATTAATCTATTGTTGCCCATCAAGCTCTTTTTCTTAGACCTTTATAAGGTAATCTGATCATAGAAGGCTCATCATCTTCCAAATCACAAAACTAAGATATTAAAAGCCGGGACGAAGACTTCAACGAACAATCCCGAAGAAAACTATCATGGCAACCGATTTTATGAACTCCCATATCACGCGTGCAGTGATGGATGATGATGATGCCCAGACCACCTTCTGAACAAAAGCCAAACGATTTGCCGATGAAAGCTTATAATTTAGAACAAGGGCATCAGGCAGTATTGCTGATGAACGAGAAAGCAAGACAAAAAAACCAATTAAAATGGACGCTTTTCTACATAAGCAATCGACTGCAAAAAGAATTCAATACTCCAAGCTGCATTATCAAACTAGATCCCTCCTCTTCAATAGCCCCGTTCTAAGACTCATTTTTTCCCCTCCTTGCTTCTTCTAACTACAGCTCAATCTAATTATCTCTTCCCTCCGTTTCATGACACAGATTACCTAATCGTAGTGGGTCGGTCCTCCGTCAGTCCCCTTATCTCTCCCTCCCACTTTCCCTCCTCGATCTCCCTCCTATGTACAAAAATAAGAAGAATATTAAAAGAAACAAAAAGCAGAAGAAAATGAACCGAAACAACCCTGAAACTAAAAGGAAAAGAAAGAAAACCACAACCATGTGGTTCATCATCCTTTTCTCTCTCACTCCCTCCTACGGATGTAAGCAAGGAGATCGCAGCTGTCCTTGGAAGCAGACTCGGGCGACGGCAGCCCGGCGGCAGCGGCCCTGTGGCTGGCTTCGAGACGCATCTCGACCACCTTCCTGTGAGAATTGGAGTGGAGGGAGGGGACGAAGGTGGGGCTGGCGGCAGGGCGGTACTCAGGGAAGAGCCTTCCCGACTTGTAGCGGACCCCACAGGCATTGCAGAGGGTCTTGGGCCCCATCGGCCCCGCCCTCCATTGCGGGGTCTTCTGGATCTCGCAATGCATGCACTTCCTCACCGGGGGTGCCTCGTCTCCTCCGGCAGCAGTGCCAGCAGAGCACTTCTTCTTCTTCTTCATCGTATCAGGTCCGGGATTGGACTCGCCGAAGCTCTCGGATTTGGAATTAGAGGAGGAGTCGACAGGGGTTGGGGCAGGTATGTTGTCGGAGAGAGGAGGGAGGAAGGGGACGGTGACGTGGGGGCGGGAGGAGAAGGTGGCAGGTCGGGGGCGCTTGCTGCGAGCACGGGCCGGGACCGCCAGAATGGGCTCCGGATGGCTGATGGGAGGAGCCTCCCGGATCCGTGCGCCGCTGCTTCCTCCACCGGTGCCGGAGCAGGAGGAGGAAGAGGAGGAGAACGATGAGGAGGAGGAACCACCTCCGCCACTGCCGCCAATGCTAAGGCTGTTAGGCTCGAGCACGGATACAGGGCTGGAGGTGCGGAAGAGGGAGCCCTCCTTGCTGTTGCCGCTGCTATTGTTGCTGTCGTTGGTGCCGATGACGGTGGCGGCCGCGGCGGTGGGGGCAGTGTTGCATTTGGGGAAGTCGACGGTGAAGGAATCGTTGTCGTCGAAGAAACTGGATAGCCACTCCAGCTCAGCGATTTCAAGGTCGTCCCACTGCATGTCAAGAGAGAGAGATGATCGTAACAAGGAAAAGACACAGCAACGCGGAGGAGGGAGCCAGCCCAGGAGAAAAGATTTCTACACCGGGCCGAGTATTGGCGTCCAGTAAAAACTCATGAACGACAAATCATTGCCACTACATGAGCAGCGGAACAGGGGTGCATCTTCCGCGCGAAAGGATGATCAACCTTTTTTTCAGCCAAAAAAAAAAAAAAGGATGATCAACCTTCTTTCGCGCGGATCATCCGCGGCCCGCTTTGAGATACGTGCCGAAGGATGACTGATGGACTTCGGAGCGATCCACTTGTCTACCATCCACCACAGGAATTGGTGACCGATGGACTTCTCTATCATCCACCACAAGAATTGGTGACCGCTCGACTCAAAGAAGAACATCATACGGCGAGTCCAGCTGGACTGTCGGTGAGCGTACAGAGACCACAAACGCCCACGCATGCCTGGCGCAGAAAGGGAGAAGGTGCGGGTCCCATCCCAGTACAAATAAGAGTCCTGCATTACGAGATAGGACCCACCTTTTTCTAGAAGGGTGCTGTTGTGAGGTCACTTCCGGATCCCGAAAGCATACCGATGGAAGAGGTCCAACAAACCCACTTCTTGTGGCACCCACCTCGATCGAGCACCCGGCCCGCATAAACATATGTCGGTTTGGATGCTTGCATCAAACAGATTTTTTAAGTATTCCTTTTTTCTTCTTTTTTTCTTCTTTTTTTCCTTTTTTTTTTACGTGGATAGCTCACGTCAATCGAGCAAGGTGGTCATATCAGACGCGCGGGCCCCCGTGCCTGCACGCTAGATGGTGCGTGCGACCGTCGGGGCCCGAGGGGCTGTTAATCTTCATCACGTCCTGTATCCGTCTATCTTTTATAATTTAAATTTTTTATTAGGCTGACAATGACGATCTGGTATTGTAACCGAGCCAAAAGGAAAGGGGAAAAAAAAAGAGAAAAAAATCCATGCAACATACCGGAGCGAGTTTTTCGTCCCCCCGGTGGAAGGCAGAAGCAGCGCCGCCGGCACCGTCACCAGAGCCATCGCTGGAGTCTCCTCCGCCGGCGCCGTCTCCGCCCAACAAGCCATCGGCGTGAAGGGGAGGAAGCAGCGGGGTGAAAGCCGGAGCGGGGGCGGGAGGGGCGGGCCCACATTGGTAGTCGTCCATCCCTCGCACGTCATCGTCGTCGGGGAAGTCCAGCAAGTCGTCGATGTGATCGAAGAGATCGCCGCACATCACGTCCACCGTCCGGGCCATCGCATTGTCGACGTACTTCTTCGTCCCCGTCGCCATTCCACACGCCAACCTTGAAAAATCCAGAAGTAGAGCAAATCGATCAAGAAATCAAGCGTGCGCGTCATAAATATATATGCACACATTTCGGAGACCGGTATATAGAGTGCATCTCTGGAAAGAGAATCGATCTTATCCGCATATTGCTTGCCCTTTCGACATGCTCGATGCATTTAGGCACGCAGGATTGCAGGATTGAGGTATCGCACGGCGGATCGCAGAGCCGTAGCAGCGAAGTATCTTAATTTTGGTAGATACGCGGTTTTCACAGCTGCAGATATTCTCCAGCTGAAATATTAATTAACCCCTCACAGGGGCACGTGGATGATTACTATTAACTCGAACACGTCATCCATTATCCGCCGACCGCGGCCGTAATTACCGCGGCGGTGAGGCTTGCCTTTATGCATTAAAAAAAGTTTGGGGCTACGGCGTCCACTCCGAGGGGCATTTCTTTATGATATGTAGAGCAAAGTTTTTCCGAGCCTCCCTTCATCCCCTTTCTCCAATTACTCGAGGATCATTAAGCGGAGAGGGCAGCGTCTGGCTTGCGGTGATCCCCGCCTGGTGAGCGGTGACGCAGCGACGCGGACGGCTGTCGTCTCCGAACGGCGACGGAGTACGGAGGAGGAGGAGGAGCTCTCTCCCCTCCTCCGCCTGCCTCCTTCACGAGTCGCTATTTCTTCCTTCCTTTCATGTTGGAAAAATAGAAGAAAAAATTCAAAACGAACAAAAATTGGCAGAGGAATGTTTTGGAAAAGGTTTCCAACTGAATTGAACAAGTGAAATGAAAGGCGTCCTGATAAATTCAAAAAAAGTAAGACTTTGGAGAGCGGGTTTGATTTAAAAGCAAGAACTCTGTCTTCGGGAAAAAAAAAGATTTAAGATTTCCAGGCAAGAATTCGGTTTTGTCGGGATGGGGAAGAAACGAAGAAGTGGAGAAGAAACGAAGAGGGCAATGCCGATACCTTTTGGTTCTGGCTGGAATCGAGTACTTTCTGGAAGCCCGCGACCTCGATTCGGGAGTAGCAGCGTGAATTCAATGCGGGACGGGAGACCAGAGCCAACTCCAATGATAATGATAGGGAGTAAAAGGGGAAACCCAACGCCACCACCAAGGCCTACAGAGGAGGAGCAGGGAGCGAAGGAATTAAGGGAATACAGAGGGGAACGCGAACGGAGAATAGCCTAGAAGATGGAAGGCTGCTCTCTCTCGCTCTGATCCCTCTCTCAGCTCCTTGGCAGTAATGCAGCAGGATGGTCCGTAAGACAAGTGGGACTGTCGCCAATTATCGAGAAGACCCCCTCTATATTCTCTCTACTCTTCCACCGGGAGGGCACCCCAACCGGAGGCAGCAAACCCGTTGGAAGCTAGCAAGCCTCACCTCGAGCGAGTTAGAGAGGCAAGGGGAAAGTAAATAAAAAGAGAGGGTGGGGATGAGAGTCGGTGAAGAGAGAAATGGGTTGTTGGGGAGAAAGAAAGAGGGGGCGGGGGAGCAAAATGCGAAAAGGCCTAAAAATTTTTAAAAAAAGAAAAGAGGAGCTTGAGGAGAGAACGTGAGGGAGGTGAAAGTTGAATATGGGGGGGTTCCCACCACCAGTCCTACTATTATCTCCGCTCCTCCGCTTCCTCCACTCTTCTCAGATTCCCAGCTGTTACTACTGCTCCGGTAGGTGAGCCCGCTTCTCTCATTGCTAGCTGTCCTCGCGAATCCGCACTGTCGTGACGTTGAAGTCCCTCCCTCAAAAGGGAGGCAGTGGGTTGTAGGGCCCACACAAACCACGGACTCCACCGCTTCCCCCGGGTTCTCGTTTGATTTTTACCACTTTCGAGCTGCTCCCCCTCTCTCTCTCTCTCTTTCCTTTGGCGCTCCGCCTCATGATTTCCAGAAGATGCAGAGAGGAACCAGATTTAAGCTCCGGCACTGCAAAGAACGAGATTAACAAACAAACAAACAAACAAAAAAAGCTCATCTGATTGCATTCTTATGCGCGAATCAAAAGTCAAAACTGCAACCCCTGGACCAAACTCCGGAGGTACGTAGCTCCATCGCCCCCACCCAGCCATGTCTCAGCATGGAGAAATTACCACATGGCCAGATCCAGCGGACCAGTCCGAATCTCGGAGCATATGTACGGTAGATAGCAGCCGCCCTCATTTGATCCTGAATTGTTTAAACATGAGAGGTAATGTGGGGAGTAGCCATCCGACTGGTTCGGTGGACCCGTAAACTGTGCCCCCGTCGCTTGGCGCCATGTGTGATGGAGAATTGGTTCGGGATCATGCTTGGGCACCATAGCGTTACAGGTGTCGACAAGTGAAAGGTAAAACGGCGCATTGTCGCCGGTGGTTGCAGGTTTTGCCCTTTCCCTTTCCTTTCTCTCCCGTGGTTTTCGTGTTCGCGGCAAGGAACCGTCGGTTCTTCCGTGGGTTATGCGGTGCGGTGGAAATGGAGCGTCCGATATGGGCGAGGCGGTCGAATCACGGGGGCGTCGAGAAGTCAGTGGGTGTGGTGTGATTATCTTCCTACCAACTCTTGTTGGAACAGCCGAACAGGACATGCGTGTCCGGTTTGAGTTAAAAAAAAGACTCCTCCTCATTATTTATAACCCTTTACCAAACTATTATCTTCCATACATATGGAGCATGGATCCTCTGCAATGCCCCTTGCTGCACCGCCACCAAAATGCAGATGGATGGCTATCGAATAAAATGATTGATAAATATAAAATATCGACAAAAAAATTCAATTATTTTTATTATAATAAGGAAAAAAATAAAAACGAAAATATATTATATTATATGAAAAAACAATAAATACAAGGAGGAGTAACTGCAAATTAAGACCTTTCACAGTGCTACTCTATAAATTTTAGGTCATAGAAATGGTCTACAAAAATAGAATAAAAGAATGTGAATTTGTTAAAAAATATTTATGTAAACCCAAGGCTATATTTCTTCACATTTATTAATTATCTATTATACTGTACAAAATTAATGCTTAAATTGCCGTATGATCAGCCAAACTACTAGGCAATATTCCAAGTGACTGTGTCTTTGCAGTGGCACTAAATCTCAGTATTCTTATTAACAAAAAGAGTAAAAGAGAATAAAAGAAAAGCAAAAGAAAAGAAAAATATGTATACAGTGGAATAGTCTTCGTATTTGAGTAACCTATAAAGAGGTCCATTTTGACACCCAAGATTATTTTACATGAAGAAAATAGCGGACAGTAATTTAACTTACGTTGTTTTTGTTGAGAATATGGTAGTTACTTACCACCACTCAAATTAAATTGGATAAGAAAACAAACAATTTGCACCACATCTTTTATATATATATATATATATATATATATATATATATATATATATATATATATATATATATATATATATATATATACACACACACAATGGCATTGCATCGATGAGAGTAATCCAAATCTAGTATATAGGAAACCCGTATTTGAGGGTTTCAAATTTGCCTTTGATGCATGTTAGCAGTCATTCAGAAACTTTGACTCGGACTTTGCTTTTAATCAGTACGATGTCAGAGGACAAAATTAAATCCAAACTAGCCATCTAGCATCGAACTAGAAAAGCGCCAAATCCAGATGGGGTATGCACCGTCATGTTCTGGCTTGTAAAAAGCCTACAGAAGCTTGTTTACCGCATGCTCCATGTGTTGTAAGTGCAATCCACAATGTATGCAGATCAATAATTATTAAATAAAATATTATCGCCATGGGGCAAAACCTCAAATAGATCTATGACCTCGATCTTGATCCATCGCGTACTTCGCCGCCGAGTCATCATGGGCGATGCAATTGCCAGAGACAAAAGCATTAATAGGGCAGCAGCATATGCTAAGATTTCCAGCATTGCACGGCAGCTTCTTCGACTGGTTTACAATGGTGCGATTTCTTAATCCTTTCCGCGCCCGCTGCACGTAACCAAAACCCCCTCCTTCCCCACTCTCTGGACCCCCATCCCCCGCGCCTCTTTTCTGAATTAAATTCGGAATGCATCGGCAATTCGATCGGCATGGGAGAGAAAGTAAAAAGAAAAAGAAAGAAAGAAAAAAAAAACTAGAAGGTAAAGCGACCGCACAACCGATGAACCGACGGTTGTTTGTGCTTGTCGAGATGATGGTTCTTTCTTGTGCCCGTCCCTTCCATTTTACTCCTCCTCTAGTCCTCTCTCTCTCTCTCTCTCTCTCTCTCTCTCTCTCTCTGACTAAAATATTTGTATCCAGGAAAGAAAGGAACCAGCATACTGTAGTCCACATGATTTGGCAGACCTGGTATCTGCACCTCCAATATGAATAAGCCACGGAGGACAAAGTGAAACAAAGAAGCAGCCCAAGCTTGCGAATCCTTCTTCACCTAGGGAAGAGATCTTCGGACAAGCACGAAAGTCAAGGTTTGCATATTCCTCGAAGCAAGCAAGCTCCCGGCTTTCTTTGGCTGAAGCATATGTTCCATCACGCAGTGCCGGAGAAAGAGGGCCCTCCATATTGGCCGTAAGTAGAGGAGGAGAAAGGATGGCTAGAGGATGTATGTCCGCATACACCCGGTGTTACCGACGGGTGTTGAAAAGTTCCAATATAACAGCGGAAATGAGTTGTTATGATTTTAAAAATCCAAAACCTTGTGAGCAGGCCCAGCTCTTTAATATCGATCGTGCTTATAACATGTGCCGACAGGGTGCGTAGATTACGTGACGGACTCAAATCCAGGCGATGGTGGAATTGCCGGATGGATGACAATTGACAAATCAACATCCGAATTTGTTTGCTAGCTCCAGGAATTTATCAAATGATGCGATAATAGCGCGAGGCCGGCCGCTAGCCCGGCAGGCAGCCTCTCCGAATGATGCTAGGGAATAATTTTCTTCAATCCAAATCAGATCTAGCCGGGGTTCTTCTACCTCTTCCGTCTGGGCTATCCTGCACCCGAAGCCATGCGCCCAGGGGATTCCAAGAAAGCGACCGGAAACACAGCGTGGGACTACCCCGCCGCAAACTGCTGGGAGATACCTCAAGCATCCTGCTTCTCGTTTTCGGGTGGAGAGGCATGGAGGTTTGGAAAGCATCGGTGAACCGGCACATACGAAGAAATAAAAATAACGGACCACGTTAGATTGGCTCTGATCGGACCCTCCGATGCTTAAGTCAGAAAAAATTTAAAAATAATGATAAAAATTAAAAAAAAAAAAAAAAAGAGATAAGAACAGTGTAGAGTAATCTAATTTATATACTTGGCATCCTGCTGCGCTCCTTTCTGTAGAATAATCTGATTTATGTACTTGGCATCGGCAGGGATGCAACGCGGTTGAGGCACGTGATCGCCCTCCGATCCGATCCATCCCATGTTCGTCCTCCTGCTTTTCCCCTCCCAACCAGCTGAGCTCCCCGCCTAGAGGTAATCTACCTGTTCACCGATATTACCAAAGGAAAACTAATATTTTAAAAAATAAATATCTCAATAAAAGTATGAATCTTTGACCAAAGGACGGAGGGTGGCATTCCATTAGTTTAAGAGCTGGCGGCCGTTTAAGTTGGGAGGAAGCCACTCTTCCACTTTCCCAAAGTCCACGTATCACGACCGTTCAAGTTGAGGAAGTCCAGGGTAAATGTCATGACTTCCATCGCTAGATGTTCGGTCGCCACCTTCCCAGCAGTTCCCACGTATCTCTGCCGTTCTGCTCCTTCAGACACGATTTTATTCTACATTTTTTAAATGGATTTTTTTTTTAATAGAGAGAGAGAGAGAGAGAGCTAGGTGTAACCTTACATTCGGATTAGGTGTTAACTCAGAGCCTTGGTCGTGATTGGAGATCGGTGATGCAGACGCACCACCGATCTGGATTTAGAATACCGAACTGCAGCCAGAGCTAAACTGGACGGCTCAGATTATTTTGGACAATCTGGGCCACGCATGATTTCACATTATTTCGTTTTCTTCTCTCTTCACAAGAAAAGAAGAAGGAAAAAGACAAGTTAAGTAATCAAATATAAAGTGGCGAAAGCAATGCAATGGGGTCAATCATAATAATTATTACAGTGCCAAATAAGGGGCGAGGCGGCAGTCTCGCAGCAGCGCCGGTGGCCCGCGGCATGCAGCGGGTGGACAGCCGCTCGTAACACGCGATGTGCTGGACACGTGGACGATGACGAGTCGTGTGCATGGAGCGTCGGTGCGCGGTGCTTGTTGCTGTCGCAGCCGTAGCCTGAAGCCTGAAGCCTGAAGCCTGAAGCCTGAAGGGATTCTTCCCGGAACGTGATAATCCTTATTTACTTAAAAGAATTATGAGGATGGAACCAGCGTTCGGGCTTCGAATGAAACGTTAAGCATCCATGGTCGGTGCATTTCAATTAAATGAGAGAGAGAGAGAGAGAGAGAGAGAGAGAGAGGCGGAGTGGGTGCGTGCGTGTGTCTGCCTCCTCTCGATCGGCCGCCGAGGGGGGTTTTGGCATGCAAAGCCCCTGCAACAAACCCCGATTTGCAGCTATTAATTGCCTGCGCTCTAGCTCTTATGATTCATTCGCGGGCATTAATCCTCGGATCGGAATTCGGCCCCACCTTGAGTTGTACTCAGTGGAGGATGTGCCGTCGCTGCGGTTTCTACTCCCGACAAGTTTATCCGAGAATTTTTCTTCCGATCGACCGCAAACGCTTCGTGGACCCGCTCCCTGAGGCGAGATCCACCGGCGTGCGAGCCCCATGTGCAATGGCCCCTAAATGTCAGCGACATCATGCAAGTTGAGGTTGGTCTTCTAGAATTGCTATAGTAAAGGGGGCACTCTCCTTGACTAGCTAATTCGAAGCCTTCGTGGGAATCCACCTCATCATCTCCCTTCGGGTCCTAAATCACAATGGGAAGACAAACAGGTCGTGTTGCCGCTAAATTCTGAGCCCAACAGCATGTGGTTTTTAATAATAAGGTTAAAGAGTGCGAAAACAAGATTTGAACTCATGACCTATGTTCTAGTACTAAGAAAGAATAGACAGAGTTTTTGGAAAAGTGTTTTGGTGTTCACTGCCCAAAATAATGTTCTATTCATGTATATATAGAGACTTTACAATTGAGTTTACGTAACAAACAGATTACAAAATCCAGTTACAAGTATTGAGATCTTTGAACTAATCCATCAGAGAGTCTTTAGGAGATGATCTGGAATAGGAGATATGTTCAGAGTCCAACTCTTCAGATAACGAGGAATAAGAAAACATACTGGCATACACCGGGTCATTCACATCTCCAGATACATTAACAAGATTGGGGTGAATCAGAACTAGGTGTCGTCGAGTACAACCTGTAAGAAGTCCATTTGCTGGAAAGTTTTCAATGAAAAATCCTCCGATGCTTAAGTTAAAATACTAGAGCAATAGTGTGGAAAGAAAAAAATTTGTAGAGAGGAGTCTTAAAATAAGCTTACTTGAGGATCCGAGGCTATCCCTTTATATAGGATAAAATACGCATCCATTATTTGATTTAACATGACATGCCTTAACTGTATAGTAACGGTTGTATGCACGTTAACAACATGGTAGCCATCTCGCACGAGTTGCATGCAGTGGCAATCACACATTCACACCTATCGTTGCAGTGTCGTCATAATTGCTAGTCTTTATCGCCTCGAGCAAAATGGCACCTCGGCTTTTTATCAAGATTGTTCGCTTTGATTTAGACCGAAGTCAAAGGTTAAGATATTCAATATTTTTTTTTACTGGATTGTTCTTCTTGTTTTTATTATACTTTCATAAGTTTTATTTTTTATATTTTTAACCACCCCTCCCAGCTTGTCATTATCAGCAGTGAAGCGGTCCACCACTCCTCCACCCGTAACTTACAAACGCCGGTCATGGTTCTAAGACGAAGCGCTACGCATCCATTACACGGTGATCATCATAGACCTGCAACTGAAGTCATGTAGAAATTGATTGGTGGTCAAAGGGATGTGCTGAGGGAAGTCGAACTGTTTTTTATTCTCACCTATTTCATCTCCAATTAGGCCTACCAAAAGGAAGGGAATTGATCAAGCTTGCCCACGAATGAAGGCGCAGTTCCGAATTCTTATTGCTGAAAGACCAAGATAAAATCGAGATTTTAGGGTGTCTCGGCCAATATAACAAGCGGAGAAATTCAAAAGAGGCCGAGATTTTGAGTGATGTTTCCAAGCAAATATATCGAAGTCCGAGCCGGTGCGATCAGTCGTCATTAAAAGCTATGCGCCTAATGCTTGAGCACTAATTTTTAAATTTATTATTAAAAAATATTTAAAAGTGAAAAAATAATAACAATATGGGTCGGTACAAATATATCTTAAATTTTATTAATTTCCTTTCAAGCCGAGATCTCTATGAAGATGAAAACCTTTCAAGCAGGTAGCAATTCGATTATTGAGAGGAGAGCATACAAGGACCATTGGTACTTATGAATCCCAACAATTAACAAGAGCACGAGACGGGCTGATGGCACACACGTGTGCCACGTTCGTATCATATCGTCGAGGAGCTAGAATGGGATGAATCTGATGACTCCTATTAAACCTCCCAAGATGTAGAGGGACACAGGAGCTAGGTTGGACTTGGGCCTATCTCTGCCTACGGTTATCCCAGGTTACAAGCCATTTTCTTCCTGCAGGCCAACCGGCCCACGAGCTGCTAGGACTCAAGCAGGTCCCTGAAAATTACAAACTAGATGTGGGTTTCTGCAGAACATTTCTGCAAGAGTATCCAAAGAGATCCTGCCTTAACCACCTTAATCTGGAGCAAAGTTGCCATGGCAGGGGATGCACCCAGACAAGATTAAAACAAAAACAAAAGGATATCAATGATGCGAAACAATTTTGTTTTGCTGCCCATTGTTTTCTGAGGGATAAATGAGTTGAGGCTTTGGGAAATCTAATAAGTATAATAGTCATTATTTATCTAATAATAAATTTTGAATATTACTAATATTAAAATAATTATTGAAATAATGGCTATTATAACAGTAATAACAATGTTAGCCCCCCCAAAAAAGAGAAAGCAATGATAGAAAAATAACAGCAATATCTTTCTCTTCATTTTTCATTAATAATTGATATTATTTTTTTTGCACCGTACAATTACTTTTAGAAAATATAAAGAAAAATAAATTAGTTTTAAAAATAATATTTTATCTAAAAGAGGCTATAACTAAAAATAATAGCCGTTATTTATGTTATAACAATCCCCAGCAAAAAAAAAAGAGAGAGAGAGAATAATAGCTATTACATTTTTGTTGTTATTTTTCTCAGCAACGTAACAAAACGTGATAATGGTTATAATAATATTATTTGAAACAGGCAAAGTGAAATGGGTGAGTCGAGAATATAATAAAATGGAAGAAAAAAGAAAAGATAAAACAGGAAAGTTTTGCTCACGAGTCTAAATAAGCATGGTCGAATGAGCAAAGATATGCACCCAAAAATAATTCAAAAGAAGGTAATGTAAACAACAATGACAAAAAGGCAGCCTGTGCAATGAATCACCTCGCGATAGAACTCTTTCAAAAAACCGATGATTTTCCATGTTGACGCAAGCATGATCGCATAACCAAATAATTATCCCAATCAATCCTGGTAGACTCAACTGATTACATAAACAACCATGCCGATGTATTTAACAAAAGATTTAAAAGAACCAATCAGATTTCGCACTACAAATCTACGCTCACTGCATGAAACCAGAACTTTTCCTTTCTCAGGAATGGGGAGGGGGAGAGGGGGCACATTTAACCCCGCACTCAGCTTGTCATACTCCAAAATTGAAAAAGAGTGTAAGATGAACGCTATGAATGAGTATTGTAATCAGTAGAAACAACAATACAAGCGACAATGACATAACCAACCATTTCCTACAAGAACGGAATTAGAACATGATACAGTTCATGAACATCTGCTGCCAGATGGACTTCTGAATTGATGATGCCAAGGAAATAGTGTTCTGCAGTTCTGCCACCTTGAGAATAATGTTCCTTTTCAAGGCACTCAACTCTCCATCGACGCCTTCTTCCAATGCCCGCTCTCTCCATCCTCTTCAAACAAACAAGGCAACGTCCCTTCGGCTTTTTCTGCTTCATCAGACTCTGATGTAACAGGGCTGCCGCGTGCAAGGGCTAACTCCAGCCATGCCATTTGAGGTAGGACTTACAGCAGTCTCCACAGGATCTGATGTGGTGGAAAAATCGGGCAGAGCCATCAACCTGAATATCAGAGGGTTCCCGCCATCCGACATTATTCAGAGTGGCTAATTCGGAGGTGATCATCAGAGGTATATTTCTCTCTCTCAGCTGACGCTTCCCCCATTTTCTTTCCCTCAAAAAAAAGAAAAGTACACATCCGACCCTCTGATATTCAGGTTGAATGTTTTTTGGATGGCTGCAAAGATTAAGGGAACCACTCTCTGCATTAGCCAAATAATGTCTTCAAAACCTCAATAAAGAATTGGCAGATAGAATGTTATGTCTTGATAATAATGTTGACAATAAAGTGGTCATTCGAAAATTTAATTGTTGCAGAAACAATGACAAAACATTAATATAATCTATAACCATAGCATGAAGCCAATTCATGCATGCTTATATATTTTTAACAAAACAAAAATCCAGTTCTTCATATATTTTCATGCCTTGAAAAAAAGATTCTCCATCTGATACTTCATCAACCGTCAGTATAACAGTATATTCCATTGCCGCATTTACATACCCACAGGTCCATTGGTAAGCATGCATGTTCCATGGCATTCTGTTCGCGTAGTACCGTACTTTGCCGATCGATCCATTCTCCAGATTCCTGCAAAAGCACAGAAGCACGGTCGATGAAAGTTTTGAAGCTCTAAATAGAACACATTGCAGTGTTCTCTATAAAGGCAGCGTTATCTGCATGAAATTTAAACTTTACTATTGGAATGATAGCTGTCTTAACCATAGTGAACAAGCATTATTCCAACCATTCCATTTGGAGTTTGTGTTACATACTCCCCCTTGAGATTCATCTCAATCATCTCTCCCACTAGTAACATCTCCAAAATCCTTTTCGACACCTTTGATCCATGTTATCTGAAGCCTTCCCCTTCTCTTTGTGGCATTTAGTCACTCCAAAACCATTCCATGCACAAAAGCCTTAGGTTGCATTTCAAATACGCATGCCATCTAAATCAGTTATCAACTCATGAATAGATGCAACGCGTGCATAGCTATTCACATCTATGCATATCCTTCCTGCAGCACAATTATTTCAGCATTTCAGCTTCGATGTTTATGTAATGTGCCCGGACCCATTTACAGATCAGTATGCAAGTACTCTATTTCAAGAAGCACTATTAACATATAACTAGATGCTAGCATAGGCTGCTAACAACTGTCATTCTAAGTAGCGGCTGTGATTGACAAAAACATAGCATGGATGTTGCAATAGCTTTAAGAAAAAACTGCATGCAGATAGGATGCTTGCTTGTAACTAAACAGGAAAATTATAGTTTTGGTATCTCAATCTCTGTTATTTTCCTCAAAAAAAAAAAAAAAAAAAACAGATTAAATTAACAATATAGATACAAAATACATATGGAGTAAATCTAACAATCCATCCACAACCAAGATTACTAAAGGGCATTCACTTAATCATCAGCCAACTTGTATACATAAAAGGCTAAGCTTCTCTTATCTTAGAATATCTACTCTCCCGGAGTATGTAGTTCACTAATAATGAAGAATCACCTCCTTAAGAATTTATCTGATTAAAGCTCTGCATTTACATATAAATTATTGATATATTAATATGTCCACAAATTGCCTTCCATTACCATCAAGCAGATTCATGACAACTGTAGTAGGCTTTATAGTAGAATTTATCCACCAATGATTTTTATCATTTTGGTCAGCCATCAATGACTTTTATTAAGGATAACCTCCAACTTTTTACAGTGAGGTTTGCTAGATCCCTCACAACTTCCATCCATGACTGTAGGACACTGTAATGCGGTCTTTCCTTAATGGCCCCCCTCAAATCTTCACTGCGCATGTCCATATCATCTTATACAGTTCTCTATCACTTTTCTTCTCAGCTGATACTGCTATGCTATGCCGTTCCTCAACAATGGCAATATGCTCGCTCTCCAAACATGGCATAATCAAGCTCTCTACTTGATGATGCAATGAATTATTGAATGGATACCTACACTGGTCGTTAACAAGATAATCGATGCAATAAGCAAAGCGCATAAAGTTGCCAAGAATTCAGACAATGTAGCTTACTTAAAAAGGAGATTTATAACTCTATTGTTGGCCCCAGATCTAAATTCTAATCAATTCCTTCTCGGCAGCTTCATTACCCATCTCCAGCAACACTGCAAAGGACTCCACTATCTGGAAAACCGTGGACAAAATTTAGATGAGTGATGTTAAAATCTACAGCAATTCGCAGAAGAGAAACAAATTATTTCATTAATTTTATCGAGTGCTTTTATTGTCAAGTTAAATGAGAACAGAAAACTACAAGGAAAAATAGGTCAAAACTTGGCGTATGAGAAAAATATCGTACTCCATAGAATATCACTTATTATCTTGTATAACCTGAACTATGATACGATCTTTTGCAAAGGAATTGTATGGAAACTTGCAGTTAGTCAGCAATTTTTTACACATGAATCAATACTGGAAGCACGAGTATGCTCCAAAAGGAACATACTTTTAGGCGATGCTTCCTAAGTGGAGGATTTAGCTGACCATAAGTAGTAGGCCGGGTATCCATATCAGATGAGACATCCACAGGTTTAAGCAAGTTGCCTGCAAAATAACATTGTTAAATGTGTGCAGTTAATGACCAATAGGAAACAAAATGCAAGCTTATCATTAACAATCACATAGCTTGATAATTTCAGAACAGGTACAACAGGACCCGAGAATGCCCTACAATCCACACGACAATCTAACTTTTCCAAAATTAAAAGCTTTCAAAGAGAGAACTGCGCGCGGCCAAACCATACAGCTTTAATGCGAATAAAATTAAGCAACAATTCGAGAGTTTAGTATTAGCAGACCTTAGAGATCATACTAATAAGACTAGGTGAGAAAGGCTCGAAGTACATGGAATGGAATCAACATACTGCGGTATCTCTGCATGTTCAGAGGTATCTCTGCAGCAAGAATTATAGTCTGGCAGGTTTCTGTATATGGCCCATGACCCAAGGCACTGCAGAGATATCTCTGAACATACACGTGGAGATCCTCCTCTGGGCCATCCGCCAACTAATGCCCTAACACCCCAAATTCAGACAAACCCATCCAAGCTGGGATATTGTCTTTTCAGACAAGGCTGAGCTTGGGCCTAAGCTTCAAATAGAATTTGGGCCCAAGCCTAGCTCAAGCTTGGGATGGCCCACCCTGAGCCTGGCCATTAGCAGGCCTATCGTGAATCCTTAGGACATCAGAATAACATGCTAAATACATTTTAACACTAGGAATCCTATTCAAAGAGGTACATCACCGCATCCTATGAACTCTCCCTCTCCCAATAGTGGTACTCTGGAGAGTTCAAGTGAACCATAACCTCAAAAGTCTCATCAAATATAATTCATATCAGTCAGCCAATGAACTATCTTTAGATGACATAACACAAATCAGAAGTCCTAAAAGTTAAGATAACCTTAACTTTCCGCACATCCCTAAATCTAATGCAGACGCTCAACCTTGCATCTAGTTAATAGCCCAAGGACTCAAAACTGTTTCCATATTAGATTTACAAATTATTTTTTTTTAAAAAAAAGAGAGACGAATGATCCAAATACTAGAGACCCCATTAATTTCCAACCCCCGTTTTGTAATCAATTTTTATACCTTTGCAAGTTATCCTTATCATCTTAAGCTTCTTCCAAGACAAAGTCTCCCAGTAAAGCCACAGGTACATCCCTTGGTCTATCAATACCCGAACCCATCAGCTCCTCAGCATGAAAAAACTCAATCCATGACGCGAAATGATGCTACTTAAATCTTCATTGGGATTCAATATAAACCATGCAAGAGAATTTTCAGAAAAGAAATCACAACCGCCCAAATCTCGAGTAGTTAAGTTAAGAAAACAATAATAAAAATGACAATTTTTTTGGGCGAACAATAACAAAAATGACAAGATAGATCTTTGGTGTTGCTCAGGACAGCCAGCTTTGGCCATGTGAGGAAACTCCGAGGGCAAGGCCAAGGTTCTTGCTCCCTTTGAGGTTTTTTGAGTACCCAATATCTACCCACGAGTCTCCACATACTCCCTCTATTTAAGTCCAGCATAGGTCCTCACATACTTCATTCATTTAAACCCTGACGTCCTCGTCAGGCTAAGGATCCAAATCCATGCAAATTCAATTACAAACATCATAATTAGCTCGTGGTCAACTCAAATATACCCGTGCTACAGATAGTGTCATCTAGTCCACATAAGTCATGGGCCGGATTCGCTCTAATACTATTTGTAACAATCCAAGATTTTACCAAAAAAAAGCTAGCTGGAAGATATTTTTTGAGTTTTTTGGTCTTGTATAAGTATCCAAGATTTATCTAACAAATAACCGATATGTGACTAAATACACATCCACATGAGTTCTCACAAAAAGAGCCCAATCTTCTTTGTGACCTCTAAAGAGCCGTGGCGCTTCTGCATGCGGTGGGGAGTGCTGAGGAAGAAAACAATGAATAGATTTACTCTTCTAAGGCCAAGCAAGAGATAGCCAACGCTTTGGTTTGGATGAAAGCTCCTCTTTTGGCTCAGCTCTTAGGTGAGTCGACCTTGATCAATGCCGGTCTCAACCCAACCGCCGAGGGTAATATTAAAAATGTGAAAACAAATATGATTGTAGAAAACCACCACGAGGGCAAAAGCAAGCCATCGAAGGATGGCTGATGGACCCACGACGTCGACCAGAAAGTGGCCAAAACAAATCTCAAATATCGGAAGGCCTACGGCGGAAAAGTAAGCCTCTGCTATGGTAGACATCCATCGTTCCACTTTGATCAAGCTAGGGAAAGGTTTCCGGTTAGAGCCATTGTCGCAGGTGGCCACGACCTCCGTCATCTTGGGAAACCTTCGTTTCAGGCGTCGCCATAAAAGAAGCGCAGCGAAATCTAACAAAGCATGCATCGGACCCGGCTTTCATTTAGATGGATTCGGTTGGCAATTTTGGAGAGAGACATGGACATGGACATGGACATGGACCCCTCCCATTGTCTTCCATTATATAAAATCTCGTGTCAAATGCGCCGGTTGGGCCCACGGAACAAGCGCCGGACGCCTACTCGATCGAATATATAAATATATTATATATAAAAAGAAAGCAGGAGGCGCGCCGCTAAAGTGCGCGGTGCTGACACGCTATCATAGCCTCCTCCTCCACCGCCCACCGGCCGCCCAGATCACGCTCTCCTTCCTCTGCCCTCCTCGCTGCGCTTCTCTCTTGCCGGCCTCTTCACTCTCCTCGCTGTCTCTCCTCTCAGTTGAGTTGACCCCCCTCTGAATTCATTCACTGATCTTGATCCCCCCTCGCCTTCGTCGGAAATCCGTGGAGCTAGGGTTTGTGATCTCTTCCCTTGTTTTCTTATCACCCGATTCCTGAATCGAAGAGGCTAAAAAAAAGGAAAGAAAGACAGACAAGAATTAATAATTCATTAGGGCTTCGACCCGGCCATTACGATCCTCATCGAAGCTCTGAATCGCCGTCCGGTTCGGGGCTTTTCTGCCACCGGAGTCCATCCATCCGACGAGGCATCGAAAGGCCGGTAGATCCGATCTGAGCACGAGGAGCAGGAGGTCTAGCTTTACTATACGGTGGCGGGTCTCTGTCCGCCGTGACAGGTCCCGTGTGTGTACCTTCTATGGTCTGGAGGTTGGCCCAGTAGTAGGAGGAGGAGGAGAGATGTTCGTGAGTCGGCCGGCGGTGCATCCGGTGGAGGCTCCCCCTCTCACCGATGCCGCCGAGAATCCACCCAGGGTGAGGATGAAGGACATCCAGGGCATGCCCGGGACGCCCGGAGGCCTCGCCCTGCGCCTCTGCCAATTCATATTCGCGGCCGCTGCTCTCTCCGTCATGGCGTCCACCAGCGATTTCACCTCCGTCACCGCCTTCTGGTAAAAATAATTCCTCAACATTACATTTGAATCATTTCTCGACTACTGTTTTCGCTCTTTGCTCTGCAAAATATCTTCATATTTTTGTGTGCATGGTATGGCAATCATGTTTTGACTTGTCCTCCCCGTGCCCACCGTGATATCTCATCTAGCATACAGATGCATGCTGATTTAACATCGTTTCAAATGTAGTGACTTCTACGAGTGTCTATGGCATGGCTGAGTACTTTAGATCAGAGATAGAGTTAGAGATAGATAGATAGATAGATAGATAGAGAGAGAGAAAAGGGGTGGCTTCTAACCAATGTAAGATCAAACAATTGTGTGGCATCATTGTTATTGCCCATTACTCAGCAGTTGGTGTGCTCTTGATACGTTTGATGTATTTTTTTCACTTCACAATCATTATACCCCGGAGGTTGTCAGTCAGTTGGCAAATCCTTTTCTGACCTACCAATTCTGTATATGCTTTTGGGATATCAGAAAAGAATTTAATCTGAGGTTAGTAGGATATCTTTTTTGAACTTTCATGTCCAACCGCTGCAATATTCCAACAAAGTTTACAACATACACGTGGAAGTATCATGTATATCTTGTTATGTTGCATAATTATGTATACTGAGGACAAGAGATTCGTAAATTATGATCCCATCATCATTGAGAAGCAAGAAAGCAAAATCAGTTAAAAATAGGAACGATCGGTTCAAAAGCTAATTTGTGTAAAATGTCATAAACCTGGGAGCCTGGGACTTTAACAAGGAGAATACAGCACACTGTGTGTTAGGGTTGCCTGCTGGTATCTGCAGAAAGGTGGGCATCCGAAGGTAGCATTTTAACACGAAGGAATAGTGGGACTTTTGTGTTTCAAATTCAGTTTAATGGCAATCGTATTGGAGGTATGGAGTACAAAAGTCATAATCAGCAAGGAAACTTGCATGCAGTTCAATATGGATAGCTAGAATGGATGCTAAAGAGTGAAGCTTTAGGACTAAGGAATATCACAATCAATGTATAGAAGATCACGAGAAAAAGAGAAATCAATGGATTTGGTCAATTAGCTTATTCAGTGAGATTTGAAATAAAGAAATGACAAATGGCTAAATTTTATTTACACCATGGTGCCTGTAACAACGCAGAACCTTACCCAAAATGGCTAGCCAGAAGGTATTATTTTGAGTTCCTTAGTCTTATATAATTACCCAAGATTTTTCCAGCGAATAATCGATGTGGGACTAAATACATACCTGCACGAATCTTCACATACTCCCCCCATTTTAAGCCATGACGTCTTTGTCAGATTAAGAGTTCAAATCTATTCAAATTTAATCACAAGCACCACGATCGGCCCATGGTCAGCCTCAATGAACCCGTGCTGCAGTGTTCCCTAGTCCACATGGACCATGGTCCGGGTCCGCTCTGATACCATTTGTCACAATCCAGAATCTTATCCAAAATAGTTAGCCGGAAGGTATTTTTCTCGGTTCCTTAGTCCTGTATAAGTATCTAGGATTTCTCCATCGAATAATCGATGTGAGACTAAACATATGCTTGCATGGATCCTCATAGTGCCCTTTAATGAAATAATAGGAGATCCTATGAAATAGCAACAACTATCATTTTCATGTAATTGAACTCATGGGCCACGCCATTAAGTTTATAAGAGGATATTAGCAAATAGATCGAGCAAATAACTACAATAGCTATATGCTAAATGGTCAACCATCGTGGTTTTTCTCACTTAAAAAATTCAGAGAGATTTATATAAAAGATAAAGTATTTGAAGGGTAAAAACATTTAATTGAATACAAGAATCTATATGATCAAAAATTGGTGAAACATGATGAATTATGAGTGAGTCTTGAGGAATAAGTGGCACATTTTTGATTCTTCGATACATGCAGAAAGGGACAATGATGTGTGTTAGAAGTGGCTGTTCTAAGACTAGCAGGTTTCCAGTTAGAAGACGTTAAGTTGCAGGTAGATCATCACTGGCATGCATGAAGCAACGGTGACATGGTATGAGTACACAATGCTAGGAAGTAAGTTTCCAATGATTAGTGTATATGTACCTGATTAAGGCAAAAGCCTGTATATGGTCCTAATTTTTGTAGATGAGCTGATTTAATACATTTAAGAAATGCCATGATGTATGTTATTAGCATATAATACAATGTTAATTGATGAAACTAGATTAGAATTAGAAATAAGAATTGCAGAGGACAGTTGATGATTACTCAAATTTGAGTTACTGCTTTTGGGATTTGGGAGAGGGTAGTGATGTGAAAAATGCTGGAGTGCTGAAGGATGGACTTTGAAGCCTACAGGAGGAGGGAACCAGTACAGGAACATGAAGACATTGGGGGAGGGGGATTTGCTGTACTTCTGTTTTTAAATGAGTCAGGAATCAGAGTGCTTAGGTTGTAGGGGTTATACGCAAATTTGGAGTATCAATTAGGTGGTTAAGAATAATTTATCTTATAGACAATGGGAACTTCATCTTGCCTGATGCACCTAATTGCTGTGATCGATCATATTCTACATCTGGGAGCAGTCCTTAAACAGAGTTCGGGGCCTTATTTTAATTCATGTAACTTCTGTTCTTTTTCATCTGTACATTCATGCAACTCACAGCAAATTGGCTATTCTTTGCACTAGTGACCTATAAGAGAGTATATTATGTCTGCTTTTCTAGGCTTTAACATCTCAAAGAATGGATATTTTTCTCCATAGTATCTGTACCTTGTGCTTTGACTAACACATCTCTGACTGTGACAAGGTTGTATTTTTAGTCATCTTTGACCATCATAATAGTAAAATCTAAAGCGGCTTTAGTCATCTCTGACCACCTGTATACCACCTGTATAGTGAAACTTAAAGCAGCAGCTATTACTGTGTCAGAGTAGCATTATGAAGAACTGCAGCTCTGACATAGGCAAGAATAGCATCAGATTGCAGCAACTACACTAGCATTGATAATGGTGGCACAATGCTAAACTATTCATAGATGGCCCATGGTTCAGAAACTTTTGTGATTGAGTTAAAATAGAGACCAAGACCTTGAAGCAACTTGATGGAGAATACTCTTTCAAAACTTGATTTTACAGAAAGCATCTTACATCAAATGGTGATTATATCAGCCAACAACAGCAGAATGCAAGTGACGGCCGTACCCTAGGTTCCTAACACAAGTTTTCATCTTCTCCTGTTTAGGTCCAAACACCACTAGTTGCAATTGACATTCACATTCACATTCTGAAAATCAGAGTGTATTAAGTCATATATCTTTTAATGGTCCATGCTTAAGCATAAAGGAAATTAAATATTGACATGACACTTGAGTAACAGAATAAGCATCATATAAAGTAACATGCAGTTTTTCTTTTTAACAATAATGAATGGAAGGCAAGAATATCTAGTCCATGCCCCAAATCAGCAAGCATGCAATTGATGGTTTGATGTTACAAAACACAAAGCTC
Organism: Phoenix dactylifera; assembly: GCF_051530095.1. Classification (NCBI taxonomy): domain Eukaryota; kingdom Viridiplantae; phylum Streptophyta; class Magnoliopsida; order Arecales; family Arecaceae; genus Phoenix; species Phoenix dactylifera. Next base: position 32,793,566 of record NC_143199.1, read on the forward strand.
TTCAGCATTATAAGAAGTCAAAACTTAGATTATTGGAACTTGGTGGTTTTCCCTTCCCATGTTTCTGATGGCCCGAGAAGACCTTTCCACTAAGTTGAATGTTGTCAACAGGCCTTAAAGTTCATAGCATCTATACTATTCGTGCTTCACAATTTCAAGCTTTGCGGTTGCTTCTTCATCGAGTATTTTGTGGGAAACATGATTTCCACCTAATTGAATGCTTTCAAGTTTAAACCCCTAATATTGTGCATTAATATTTGACTATAGCCTGCTGCTTGGCAAGAACTGTTGCTTTCATATGTCCTTCATGACTCTGCAAAATCTGGAAATTTGGCTGTTGCTAAGGAAGTGATTAGAATTTCATATTCTACATGTACAGAGGTTATTGGTGAACTTTGTCCGATTGTCTTTCATATGACGCTACGTTCAAGATAGGTAGTGTGGATAAGAGATGCTTAATGTTTTACTATCTTGTGCAAGATTCTTAGCAACTGCATCTAGCAACAAAAAGATTTTGACTTATCCTTGCTGTATTCTGCAGCTATCTGGTAGCAGCAGTCATCTTACAAAGCTTGTGGAGCCTTTCACTAGCCTTCTTGGATATCTACGCTCTTCTAGTCAAACGCCGCTTGCGGAATTCCCGAGCTGTCTGTTTGTTTACCATTGGAGATGCGGTAAGAACAGTAGTCAAATAAATGGAGGACATTCAACATATTTCAAGAATTTGTGCTGGAAGTTTATTTAAAATGCTTGTGAGTTTTGATTTATATATCTGACATTAGATTCAGGGGTCTTTTCCCATGTGTGAAGACAGATGTGAAAAATCTGTGAATAAAAATAAGAATGCATCAGAAATCAGAATATCACTCTTAGGAGAAGCATATTTATCTTATAAATATATTATCCCATTAGAATGTGCGCATGCATGTAATGTGTACTGATTGTTGATCGATGAGGCCCAAATGAAATTTTATGGTGTCTTGACATTCCAGTACTGAGTCATTTTGGTCAGTTAATGTGATGATATCTAATTTTCTACCGCAGATCACATACACACTTACATTTGCAGCGGCTTGCGCATCTGCGGGCATCACAGTTGTGATTGGCAATGATCTCAACATCTGTTCAGCTAACCCCTGCACAAGCTTTGAAACTGCTACAGCCATGGCTTTCATGAGCTGGTTTGCGCTCTCCCCATCATTTGTCCTGAACTTTTGGTCATTGGCGTCCAGGTGAAAAGCAAGAACAGCTACTCCCAAACTATTTGTATGCTGGTGTGATCTTGGAAATTTCTTTTTTTTTTTCCTGATTGTTGTCTACAGTAAAATATCCATCACGATCATGTGTATATTCATGACGACTAGGGTTTGAGAAGGTGTGCAAGTTTATACATTGTTGATATTGGAAAGTGAAACCTAGCATCCGTTCCATGGTAATAGAATGCTGGCCTGTCGTCTATGTGAATTATTAGCGGTAAAAAAACTTTTTGATGGATGATGTTTTATGGGTACTGAGGCAGCGGAAACCCTAGTCTATTGCGGGAAGGACCCCTTCGTCTTATCTGGCCTAGGTAGCATCATCAATATTCACTACGCCTTGTACAGCCCCAGATGGAAAGGAATTTATATGACTACGTCCTGGAATAATTTAAACTTGATCCGTCTGTACTTTTTTCTTTTTCTTTTTTTTTTCCGGGGGGATCAGAATGTTGAATCGGATATGATTTTCTCCTTATTTTATGCTTGGAAATATAAATCTCAGCGAGCTCCGTTCGGTTGGTATTTGTCGGGTCGGGGCTGCTAATCGGAGGTTTGACATGATTTTGATGCAGATCTTATTCTGGCCTCGGAGTATGTCTCTAGCGAAGTACAGGGTCCTAGGAAGATACTAAGATCCCTCGGTCCGCACCCTTCGACTGGCGTGAGCACCGGGTGGGGCTTCTTAATTCCCCCTCCTTTATAACTCCGGCTCCATGACCTTGTGCTAGAAGAGGGGTTGGGGGATATCCTTGTTCTTCTTAATTCCCCCTCCTTTATAACTCGGGTGGTTAATTCATCTGGAACCTGCAGGGGCATTCCCAGCTTGAGGAGCCCTGATTTCATTCTCCATATACGGTCACCACAAGCTCAAAACGGAGCACGACTGATGGTCCCAGTTCTTGTTCCATTTGCTCCTCATTTAGTCACATGAACATAATACGAGGATAGGAAATGCAAAGACTTCGAACTTCAGAGCTGACCGGCCGACCCGCCCACCCTCCAAATGATTGGTGCAAGCATACTCTGTGATTGGCACACCATTCCATTCCCTGCCATAAAACTGACTCCTTTATCTGACGAAGACTCGTGGGATGGGTGTAACCTGTAAAACGTTATTTTAAATTCACTACTAAATTCTTAAATCTATATAAATCCAAAAAGAAGGTCGAATGATCTTTCATGGTACAATGAGATGATTGGTCCTTGAACCTGCTACATAAAGCCTCCCATGTCTGCTGCCTCTCAGATCCTTTCAAAATTACAGAATTTTCACGTACACCATTGTCTCTCCTCCGCTGTTGCTTTGTATGTAGCAAGCATTGACATCCGGCACAGGCTGGCCAAAAAAGATCTGATAACGAACGATATGCCTGCATCTTGGAAGTAGGAGCAGAACACCTTCTGCTATAGAGTTCTAGTATTGTAATTGTACGGCAGTCATGTGGAGACTATGACAATTTCACAGACCAAAAAAGATCTTCAATAGCTGCTCGTGTTCTATAAGATCAGATGAGGCGTGTTCCAAGGACTGGAACTATGATATCCTTAATGGCGAAGGCTACACATAATGCTTATTGTTGGTGCTGGGTTGATGATTGCTTGCAGTTGCAACGTTATGTTGTTCCTTAGCTCCAATTTCTTGATTCAGGGACCCCACTTGCTTCTGCAGGCTAATGTTTTCCTGATGACAATATACATCCCAAGTAAGAAAAAAAGATGGGAGTTTAGAAAAGGTGCAAGCAACAGGGGTCTTGTGATAATCATGTTACAGCACCTTTTGCAGCATGGCGGACCTCTTTGTGGCGCTTGCTAATCAAGCCTTTAACCTGACTGTCAGAAAGATGCTCACCGGCCCCAGCATACATACATACATACATACATACATATATATAAATGAACAGCAATCTCAATCATACTAACATGTTATGGAAAATAAGGAATTTTTACCGAAGTAACATATTACAGGAAAATGACTTTCTGCATGTGTCTCAGAATGTTGAGCGAATAGAGTACCATGAGGTCTTGTTCGGGTAGCTCTTTTGCACATATCTGAACCATACATCTCTCATCTGACTTCTATAATTTGCTGCATCTGCATTCAAACATCTTTACATTTTGTTTTGGCAGTGTGCTGAAATCTGTGATTCATGAGCTATCAAATTTCCACATTCCCCACTTTGTTCTTCACCCCGAGAAATTCATCCAAGAACTACTCATGTATAAAACCAAAGTATAAAACCCAAGTTAGGACCGCAAAATCTTTAGGAAGATTGACACTAGATAAATCATTTAATTTTAGTAGATTACTTAGCAACACAATTTCACATATTCCACGATGCTCCATATAATTTGGGTTTAAATTTTAGCATCAAGTCCTACTACACCTATAAACTGGACAAAGCTTTTGGTACTTGGGAGTATTAGCAGGCCGATATTCTGTCGACGGAATAATCTACGATGTCGTGCAAGGATTTAAAAACTGGTGGAATGGGTTGGGGCCATCAGAATTGTATCCGTTGCAGCATGACCTGCACCGGCATAGGCACGGAGACACGAGAACAAGTGGAATAGGGGCAGGCAGCACTTGAGAAGGAGGCAGGCGGTGGTGAGATGCCAAATCAAGAAGAACAAGTGCAGGGTGGCATTGGAGAAGGCGAAGGAGGTAGTGAGGCTCTGAACAATAACGGAAGCCAACGGTTGCGCGGGGCGAGAGGAGGGACGAGGAGGGGGGGAGGAGTGGCTCATACGAAAGGACGAGAGGGGGACTTCGGGTTTCTCCACTTTATGTGCCTGAAATTAATGCGCTTTGAATCAGGGATACATGGTCATCATTGGCCGGTCCGGTCTGCTGAACTGGTTGGTCGGTCTGGTCTCCTGATCTGATCGATCATAAGCCTACAAATCCAGGCCACGATGAGCAACCCTCGCTCGCTGTGTTCTTTGAACTATTGCCAATTATATTCTATGTGGAAGTTAAACATATACGTGTCCGAAGAATCAATTCTATCTTCCTTCTTATTGTGTATGGGTGGTGTAGTACTTTTCTTTCCTTTTTCCGTTTCTCCCCTTCCTTTGTGGGGGGGGGGGGGGGGGGGGGGGGGGGGGGGGGGGTGGGGGGATCGATCCTTCCTCGACTAAAAAGCCGACATCCATCTCTCGAAGTTGGTTTGTGCTGAATATTCAAAACGAAGATCTGGAGTCATTCGAGAGGCTTGTGTCTCCTGGAGCAAGCACATTGGTTCTACAAGGACAATGCAGTCGGACAAAATCCATCACCCAAATCCCTCTCCTTTAAAGAATTCATCTCTCTGAGTATCCTGCTTGTTACCACCAAAATTTGACCCAAGCTAGCTGCGTTTTCAGATTAATGCTTGCTTGATTGGAGAGGTTGTAGCTCTGATCTGCAAGGTTGGACCAAGCTTGAAATGGTCGGATGGACCCGCAAAAGAGAGCACAAAAGGTTGCCCGACTTTGTCCGGCGGAGAAAACTCTAATGCCTAAGTTAGGCTAAATCTTGAGGAACAACAAAGATTTTAGAGAGTAATAAAAGCAAGAGTAGCGGTGTGTATATAAGCATACCTGGAGATTCTTTGGGTGTAGCTTATATAGATTTGTTGCGGGATTTTCACCCCGGCAACAGCCTTAGTCCCAACCGAGCCGAGTAGAAAGAGACCGCGTCCCCCACGAGGTATTGTCCGCTTTGGGCGCTCCGGTCCGCGCGTCCAGCGCTGACGGAGGGAGACGTTTCCGGCCCGCGTGTCCAGCGCTGACGGGGGGATTGCCCTCACGGTTTTGTCCCACAAAAGGTCCCTCGTGAGGAAAAGGCTTCGCCCTCCTCATTATAAGGCACGGAACCTTTCCGCTCTAGCCGATGTGGGACTAAATTCAAGGCCCCCTCCCCCCCCACAACATAGCCCCCCCAGCGGGAAGGTTCCGGCCAGGTTTTACCCCAACGGGCCCCCACAGTCCTGGAGGGTAGTCAATGGAGAGAGGAGGCTCCCCTTCCTGGCGCGCCATCTGTTGCGGGATTTTCACCCCGGCAACAGCCTTAGTCCCAACCGAGCCGAGCAGAAAGAGACCGCGTCCCCCACGAGGTATTGTCCGCTTTGGGCGCTCCGGTCCGCGCGTCCAGCGCTGACGGAGGGAGACGTTTCCGGTCCGCGCGTCCAGCGCTGACGGGGGGATTGCCCTCACGGTTTTGTCCCACAAAAGGTCCCTCGTGAGGAAAAGGCTTCGCCCTCCTCATTATAAGGCACGGAACCTTTCCGTTCTAGCCTTAACTATGTGGAGCTTGCATTCATGGGCCGAGCAATAACAACCATCTATTAGGCAAGCTTTAATTGCTTTTGTGATGCCTTTAGTGAAGACCACATGGTGATCCTAGGCGTATCAGTTGCCCTCCACTTTTAAGGCCGACTGACTTCTTCGGCTTGGACGAAGGAAGTAGTCATGCTAATCTATTGAGCCGACTCATTGAGCCAAGCTACCGGGATCACCTTCTCGAGCTACTTCTGGAGTCTTCTAAGGAGTTCTGGATGTAGCATTTATTATCTACTAACTTCTGACAACCTTCCCGAGACATCATCCGCATAGTTGCCCGAGATCAAATGCCATGGCGATGCAGCGTTAAAGATCATACCGAGCAGTTGAGCGGTTGGATCAGTTCAAGCCATCCAAGCTTCTACATAAGGTGAGCTGCCTGCATTTCTTAACTATTTTGGCTTTTTTACAATTCAAAAGCTTCTACTAGAGTTGTGATTCGGAGGTTTTCTAACCGAAGCTGCTCTCAATCCACTGCAGAAGCTGGCGCTCAGTGGTCCTGCATCTTTCCTTCCTCTAGGTATTAATAGATACCTTCTTTGATCTTCTTCTTTCTTTTCCTCTCGGCTCTCTCTGCCATTTTCCTGCTTCATGTTTCCGGAAACATTTTCCATGATGATATTCACAGTGTAACAGGTTTATCCACTTGAGGGCTTCATCAAAAAAAAAAAAAAAAAAAACACCCGTGACGAGCATGCTGATTAGCATTTAACGAGCGTGCTAGAATGTTCAATTCACTAGAATCTGTAACTTCCAATAATGTTCCAAAATAGTTTTATAATCTGCTGAAATAAAAATCCAAGACTTAACAAGATACAGAACCTTCTGCATCTGCCAGATCTGAGGAACCCACAGGTTCAAATTTTCTGCCATTTTTTCCTAAGACTGCACAAAATGCAGACTTCCGCAAAGAAAAAGTACAAATAACAACTACAGCCTTAAGGCATTCCAATGATTGTTTTGCATAGAAGTGCCCAATTCTCCTAATGGTTCCAAGATTCATGATTGTTATCCTGACCTCATAACAAAGCAGTCATCATCTCTTAATGCGCAGATCCAGTTGAAAACATAACTGTAACGAGTTCCAACAGCCCTGCTACAGCAGAATGCTCATCTCAAAAGTATGCCTTTTCTGTATCAGCTAAATTAGCATGAGAAGAGGTAAAGAAACCTCCAGAAAAAAAAGTAGTATTTTCTCAAGAACAAATTTGCCCAATATAAAGATTTTGAAGGAAAAAAAAACAGCAATGGGATAAAAAAATGTTACATCAATCAGGCCCAGGGATTGCCATATAATGGCCAAGCCATCGCCGTGCGCCTGCAGACTGTCTCCGACCTTCCAGTCATAACTTGAATGATGAGAATATAAGGTCCTTGTTACACGGAAGTCCAGAGGTTGGCAGGTAAGATAAATAGATTACCAGCACACCAGAAATGCTATTGAGTGTAGTTTCAGTATTTGATAGGCCCATCTAAGCTGCCGGATGCGAACTGCAAAAACAAGCAAGGATAAAAAATTTATTTGGGGTTTTGCTCCTTGGTCTTCTTCATGGTAGGCTAAACATGACAGCGATACAATCTGAAAGTCATGCTCACCTGTCTAACTATAGGATTTGTGGATGTGGTAAATTCATCTGTCATTCCTTCCCAGACTATCCTTCCCTCATAAAGAAACAACAATCTGGCAACAGAGTCTTTAATCTATGCTCAAAATGGGAATGGAAAACCTGTTAAGAGAATTTGGAAGCCTAGGATAATGCTATTACCTATCAACAGCTCTTTTTATGGTGCTATGCTGATGAGTGACAACCACATAGGATGTGATCTTTCCTGGCTTTCCATGGGCATCCTCGCCTTTCATATGCACAGAGCGAATGAGATCTTCGACGACAGTGGAAGCAATAGGATCAAGTCCTGCTGTGGGTTCGTCATACAAGAGCACCTGATCGGGGAATAATAAGGAAAAGGCATAAAGTACACAGCTTGCTAGATTATATTTCAAAAACTTGGTTGCTATTTTGATCTCCTCTTGAAGGCAGTCACTCACTAAAACTAGGAAATTTTGAAGAACATCAACATTGTTTTCAGGAACCAGTCTGTGAGTTTATAAATTCTCATTAGATGATTGAGGGCTCAAAGTAGTAAAGAATGAGAACTTTTTCTTCCTTTTTTCTTTTTTAATATATCATAGTCATTGTTCTTACTTAACAATTACCAAACTAGCAAAAATTGTAATGTATAAAAGTATCTAAATTGTGAATCCAGTGGTTTTCAAATGCACTGTTGAGTGGCATGAATGTGCATTTAAGGATGATCACAATCCACAAGTTAATCCTGATTGAAAAGTTTGTAACAGCTATTACTGAGTCAGTGGTAAGACGGTAAAACATCATAACTTAAAAAGGCGCTCGCTGTTATCATTGAATGTATATCAGGTTAGATATAATCAACTGTACAACTGAATAATAAAAGAAGCCAATTCAACTCATGGGCATACCTCTGGTTCTACCACCTCCTTTGTGTTATCAAAGATTATAGACCTCGCTAAAGCTACACGTTTTTTCATGCCACCAGATAGTTCTGATGGCAAACAGTCTTCAACTCCCTGTAACGACATAATTCAGGGATAGCTCAAGTGATGTAAACAAAGTGTCAAGACATACAGAAAAATTGGAAATCGTAAACAATTAACCTATCTGTAAACAATTACAGCATACCCAATTAACCTATCTGTAAACACAGTGTCAAGACATACAGAAAAATTGGAAATCGTAAAGGATGAAACGATGCATAACAATTTCTCAAGCTGTTACAAATTGTTAAACGTGCCAGAGATAACTGTAATGTATGGATGCCATGGAATACTCTGTCCTAAGGAGGAACTTGGACAATCTAAAGCAAAGAGAACGATGGAGAAATTGAAGGTGCTAAGCCAGGAATTTATTAATGGAATGGCAGTTGACAAAGAGAATATGGACCCCAATAAATTAATGCCTCATGATCGTTAACTAGTTCTACAAATTCATGGTGGTGGTATGAAGACATGCTTATCTGACAATTTATAGAGAATTATTGACGTTATAAAGCTTTATGTTCACATATTACAATTATACGACTTAATAACTCGATATCAGAAATCTGGATCTGGGTTTTAGATGGTTTGTTATGGTTAGAGATGCAGGGAGCAGGTGAATAACCTCCTTGTTGTATCTTATCTTGTATCTGTAATACTCTTTTTTTTCACTAATGTCAAAGGCAAAGTTCTACAGAATAGGAATAAATTGTCAATGCCCTGATATAGAAACATGCACAAATGTATATCTCCATTCACAATTTAAATGTACCTTGAGCCCTACTGCAGACAAATTTTCTGCCACAAGTTCTGCTATCCGATCTTCTGACATCTTTGAATTTTCATATCTAATGGCGGAGAGACAAATTAGGCAACAAAAACTAAGTAAGAGATATGTACTTATCCAAAAAAAAAACTTTAATAATCCCTTACAATAGAAAACCAACATTTTCACGGACTGTAAGAGAATCAAATAATGCTGCACTCTGAAACACCTGCAGCGAGTAAATTGAACAAGAGAGTCAGTTAAACCCAGGTAACACCCTAGACAGTGAAGAGAGAAGTCAATATCTCTGATGTTCAGTAATAACCGAGGATCAGTCTTCAAGCACAACATTGAAATACAATGTGTATAAGAGCTGATGCAGAGACTTTCAACCTTAAGTATGTTGTTTAGTTAGAACAAGATTGTATGACTTATACTGTTGATGAGGTTTGTTGGAAAAAATAGAAACAGAAAGCAATACAAGGGAACAGAACAGGTGTACTGAGTGATAATATCTGGTACTTGATCCAGATCTTGCTTTTAGAGTCAAGATACATTATTAAGTATAATTTTGTACAAGGTTTTAAATCTCATGGGATGGGGGTTGTCCCAGTTTCTCTATGGAATGGGATGCCCCACTGTCCCGCCATATCCCAATGGCAGTCTCAGTTGAGAGTCCCATAGGAGCCCTCCATCTCTCTCCCCTTTTTCTTGCCTTTCCTTTCTTATTCTTTCTTTTTTATTTCTTTCCTTTCTTCCTTCTTTCCTTCCTTTTTTCCTTACCTTCCTCTCTTTCCTTTGTCTTCTTTCTTTTTCTTATCGCTTCTATTGTTCCTCTTCTTCGTTCCTTTTTCTTTGTCTTTCCTTTATTCCTCCTTTCATTCCTTTCTTTTTCTTTCCTTTTTCTTCATCTTTCCTTCTTCCTTTATTTCCTCTTTCTCTTCTTTCCCTATATGGATCGGTTTATTGCAACCCCATCCTGGTTCCATTTTCTTAGAGGATCGGGATGGGATGGCTGGGATGCCCCCTGTCTTGCTGAGACCTAAAACCTTGATTAGATATACAGACAAAAGATATAATTAGATTACTCTTTTGACAGATTATCACTTCTACATTAAGTTGCATGAGGTTATAAGTATCTGGATATAAAAAAGTAGTTTCAAAACACCTTTTATAAGTTACTTAGATGCAATCAGACAAGCCCTTATCACAGCCATAACTAAGTTATACAAATACTTGGGTATAATCTATAAAATAAAAGCCTCAATATAAAAGGTCATTTGCTAAAAATAAGTGATTTCTTGCTATAAAATGACCGACCATATGGCTAAATTTACATCATGATTCCACTTAGATTCTAAGACCTTGAACATAACTATACCAACTCAATTACTTTTATTTTCAAAAAAAAATAAAGTACCAAGCCGATCCGGAGGCCTGATATTTCTTCATCACTGACCAAACCATGTCTCTTTCTTCCACGGATAAAAACCTCACCCTGCTCATCATCAAATAAAACACATAGGGTGAAGGATCTTTAGATGCCAAAACATATAAAGAACAAGCAGCGGAAGCCTACTGGACAAAAAATTTCAAGGATAAACAAATATAGCATCAAATTTCTTGCCTTGTCTGGGGCTAAAAGCCCTGCCATAACCTTGAGCACTGTTGATTTGCCAGTGCCTGAAGGTCCAATTATTCCAACAGCTTCCCCTTGTCTAATCTGAATTAAAAAAAGAATAGTTACTCATAACATAATTTTAGTTCCAAAAATGTGCCAGGTTTATCTGAAGTAGCAAGCCAAAATTACTGCATATAAAAATGGTGCACAAAATACTCAAAACTCCGGGATACTTGGTCCATGCAGAAGAAGAACACTGATCTCTGAAAACTTTATAGGGGGCAAAAGATAAAGCAAAGCATGGTAAACTTGCTTGTTACCAGAGTGAAGATGCTTATGAAGTAGAAAAAATAAAACAAACATAACCATTCAGAGTTGAGCTTCTAACTCAATGTGAGGTAGTCAATATATCTCTGGAAGAAACCTTTGATTAATCATACAGAGTTTAAGGTGAAATCCATATGAAGCATAGACATTCCCGCGAACTAGAAAATTAGAGAAGGCATGAATTAGCAGAACAAGTTTGATATCTATCTACTCTGATTGAAATGTGAATAGCTAAATACATGACAAGGCCTATAATGCAATAATGATGATGTCAGCATATCCAGTATAGGGAAAGAAGTAAAAGAAGTGAGAGGCTGCATAAGATCCAAAAGATAAACATTCTAGAGGCCCATGCCTATGGTCTGCACCAATCAAATTTGTCATATTGCTAGGAAAGATCTAACAAGATGAGGAGGCACAATTTAATTATGCAATCATCACAGATGATCATGCTTACCTTTAGAAATATCCAATGCAATTTAATGGAGGCTAAAAGGGACAAAGAAATGATCAAATGTGTTTGAATATGAGATAAGAACTTTTTGCTGGGAGACAAAGATAAGTGGTTATTTGTCAAGAAGTACTACAATTGAGTAGATAAGGATTTGCAATTGGCCAGAGGAATCAGCACATTCTTGAGTCATGAATCCATGAGTAACTACAGAGACCCAAGGAATCTGCATAACTAGAGATACATATTAAGTCCATAGTCATTTTGCATGGAAGAAAAATATGAATGGAAATAGGCCCTTCTATAATTCAACCCAACAACAAAATATATACTAAAAAGGCTAAGCCATGAGATATCCGAATGCTAATAATTTGTTTAGGGATACATTTGAATCTAATTTGTTATTGCATAAAAAGTTCCCATGCAAAGGAATTAGCACATATATGCATGTGTTATCAAAATGAAAAGTTTCATGGAAAAGAATTAGCACATGTGTGTGTGTGTGTGTGGTGCATATATATTATTATGAGATATCCTTGACTATATACATCGTATGCATGTATCCTTGCATGCATTTATGTATGATAGGACATAGGAGGAAAACCGTAAGCAAACATTTTTTTTTATATAGAATTTAAGATTGCCAATTGTTGTGAAGTTTTTAAAAGGATTCTGCAAGTCATGCATAACCTATACAAATTATAGAAATGGGATAGGATTAACTCCTGGATCACCTCCCAGGGTATGCGTTGCACACCAGAGATAAGGCATGATGATTAAAGACCCTGTCATAATTTCAGTCAAATCAAGGCAGCCTATCAAAATTTAAATAATCTGAGTTCAGTCAACTCAGAAAGACTCTGGGCCTCTATATAATCGAACCAATTGATAGAACCTTGCACTGCAAGTGTATTATGTGTAATAATACAGCATGGATAAGCATTCCTTCAACAGGGTTATAAACTAAATTAGTAACACAACATGAAAAGCATATTTTCTCATATTTGTAGCATTTAAGTGTTGATGCACTACTTATAAAGAAATTATTGCTGGAAATGTACATGATACGAAACAAAGAAGAAGCAGAGAGAATTTACCTTGAAGCTCACACCTCTCAAAATTTGCTTATCTCCAAAGGATTTGTGGACATCTCTGCACTCGATTAGGACATCAGGTTCAACCCCAACATCTTTACCCACTCCCAAATTATCGGAGATGGATGAATTCTAACAACATAATGCATAGATCTCATCAATCAAGAAATATTAATGGCAGTTCTCAAAAAGAAAAAGAAAAACTAGAGGCAGAAGTTTTTTTTTTTTTTTTTTTTTTTTTTTTTGAGAGAGAGAGAAGGATGGGAAAGACCCATCAATTCATTTCATGGGATGTGATGAATACCAGAGAACATAGACAACAACTAAGTCTCAAATTCCTACTCCACCAAGAGTCATTGATGGAAGCACCAGGTGCATGACACTATGTAGGTCACTAGTTCAATAAAATTTATCAAGTACAGTGGGATCATGAGAAAAGGATAACGAGAGGCCAATCTTTTCTCATAATATGATGCGCCTGAGTTTGGACGAGGTGCAATCGATTGTTTTGTCATGGCCTTTGGACTTGGCAAGCATTCACTGCAACAATTTTTTGAATTTAATTCTCTTGCACGAGTGCGAAGGGATGTGAGCTTAAGGGTCAACCAGGAATAACGACATGAGCGGGTATACGACTCAAGAGTGGAGGGAGAAGAACAGTTCGCAGTGAATCAGATGGTGCAAGGCTGGTTGGACCATTGCAGGTCCAGCAAGCAGATAGCATGAAAGACCTAGAGTGGTTTCAAACTCCACACTGGCTTCGGCAAGCAAATAGCGGGTCCATGGCACATCGGTCCAGCAAGGAAATGGATCTATGTGGCCTGCTGGCCTAACGTAGAACATTTTGCGGGCATTCTTCATTGGTCGGCGGCATTCTGCATCTTACCATGCATACTTCCTCTCGATGCTCGAATCGGTGTATACCATGCGATCAATTCATTCAACGGCTGGCTGGTCCAATTCGATCTCATAACAATCCAACTGAATCTGACGGGACGAGAATTAATCCAATTCGCAGGAACACCCAGAGGAGCCGAACGAAGAGGCGCCGAAGAAGAATAGGTGGAAAAGGCTATTAAAGAAGAAGTAGTAGTAGAAGAAGAAGAAACGTTCGTCTTGGAGGGAGGCACTTACATAGGTACCGCAGGCAGGAGGGCCGTCGCCCCAATTCCGCGGAGGGGCGGCGCAGGTGCAGAGGATCTTCCTCCCACCATCCCAGCACGAACCAGCCCATCTCCTCCTTCTGATGCTGCTGCTCGGGAGGAGAGGTTTGGGACGCCCCCTGAGACCGGCGGAGGGAGGGCCCCACGAGTTGGCCCAGGAAACGGTACTGCTCGACATGTCCGAGCCCAAGCCGGAGGGATGGGAAGAAATAGATGAAGAAGATGATGATGGTCGCCGGGATTACAATCTCGCCATCAGAGGGAGACAGCAGGGATTCTTTTGAAGAAGTCGGTGCCGATGGTGATGCATTCCACCCCAGGAAGGGAGGAAGGAGACGACTAGATTCGAGCACCGGCCCTTTGGCGAAAAGAGGAGAAATAGAATGGAGGGAAGAAAAAAAATGGTGAATGAGGCACGGAAAGAACGTTCGCGCACGGAGAAAACGTGCCCACAAAGCTTGGATCGCGAGGAGTCGAAAAGGAAAATCACGCGGCACCGCACCGCTGGGGACCGATTCTCGGTTGGAGGAGGCACAAAGTTTGACCCGGAGCCCCAGCGATCAGTCTCCGCTCGCGAGTCTAGTCGCGACTAAACAGATCAAAATTAAATCAGCGAGGCGGGCTCGTCGAGCGTAGACAAGATCATCTACTTTCTCCCTTTCTGTTCATTTTTGCTGTTGACCCCCTTGTGCACAATGCCCAACAAAGCTTCATCAGAAGGGCTTTTGCGGGCCTGGAGAATCCGTGGGTCCGAGGTGGCACGAAGATTCTCCATTATGCTGATGACACCCTTAATTTTGCTAAGGTTGCTGCTCTAAAGATCATTATTTATAGCTTTGAGCTTATTTCGGGCCTCTCAATCAACTTCCAAGAAAAGCTCCATCTCCTCTATCAACCCGCAGACCGATACCAACCAAGATTGTGCAACTTGGCTCAACTGCTTCGCTCTCCTTCTCCCTATCCATTATCTTGGTATCTATTACCCTCAATCAGGAAGATGATCAGGTTGTGTGGTAGAGGGGAACCTATAACACTTCTTTCCTCTACCAAATCCTAAACTCAATAGGTGTGAAATGCAGCTTTGCCCCCTCCCTTTGGAGCTTGCCTATTCCTCTTAAAATCAAATGTTTCTTATGGCTCCGTTGGAAGAAGAAATTGAACACAAGAGAGTTGATGGGTAGAAGACTCGGAAGGAATCTAGGTGGATGTATGTGTTGCGGGCCTTCCGATCCGACAATAGCACAGTCCCAACCAACTGACGACAGAGAACGGCCCGCGTACCCCACGAGGTATTGTCCGCTCTGAGACTCCGGCCCGCGCGTCCAGCGCTACGGGAGAAATTTTTTTCGGCCCATGCGTCCAGTGCTGACGGAGGAATATCCGCACGGTTTTGCCCCACAAAAGGCGCCTCGTGAGGAAAGAGGTTTTCCCTCCTTATAAGGCACAGACCTTTTCGCTGCCTAGTCGGTATGGGACTAAATTCAAGCCCTTCCCATAACACAGCCCCCCCAGCGGAAAGGTCCTGGGCCGGCCCGAGCCAACGCAGCCCCCAGGCCGAGGGAGAGTTTCTATGTGCGGGCAGGCATTCCTTCTAGCGCCATCTGTTGCGGGCCTTCCGACCCGACAACAGCACAGTCCCAACCAACTGACGACAGAGAACGACCCACGTTCCCCACGAGGTATTGTCCGTTCTGGGACTCCGGTCCGCGCGTCTAGCGCTATGGGAGAAATTTTTCCAGCACTGATGGGGGGATACCCGCACGATTTTGCCCCACAAAATGCGCCTCGTGAGGAAA
This sequence comes from Phoenix dactylifera, assembly GCF_051530095.1. Classification (NCBI taxonomy): domain Eukaryota; kingdom Viridiplantae; phylum Streptophyta; class Magnoliopsida; order Arecales; family Arecaceae; genus Phoenix; species Phoenix dactylifera. The sequence continues at coordinate 32,808,935 of NC_143199.1, forward strand.
GAGGTTTTCCCTCCTTATAAGGCACAGACTTTTCCGCTATCTAGTCGGTATGGGACTAAATTCAGGCTCTTCCTACAACAGTATGATTTGCAACCAAGCTTCGGAGTCTGTTGACCACTTATTCTCCTCCTGTCATTTGTTTTCCTCAATTTGGAAGACCGTCTGCTTAGCTCTGGGTGTTCTTCATCCGTAAGCTTCTCTCAAATTTCTTTGCATAGATTGGCTCAAGAAGGGCTCAAGAAGAACTTTCCAAATAAGGCGTGACCTGTAATTCTTATGTTGTTTGCTGCTTTTGCCTGGGTGTGCTTGAAGGAGAGATGCCCGACTATTTCTTAACAAGAGATGCTCGATTGCCTCTGTCGCACTGGAAGGACTGCTCTTGTTCAATGATTGGTCCGACCTCTGTGATCACAACTTTCTCTCTAAGTTTGGCAAAGTATCGTTAAAGAGTTTAGGAAGATAATGTCTAGCATTCTTGCTGATTGATGTATTGGCCATGCAACTCCATAAATTTGTCTCTTTCCTCTGTATGTTATCAAAATTTAGTTCTGTAGCTTAACTATAAGATTTTCTTATGAATAAATGATGGGCGGTCACCTACCTCCCTATTTCCTCAAAACAAAATATAGTAATACTATATATTTATATACATGCATTATATTATATAGATAATAGACAGGTTGGCTCAAGGTTTTGATCATCATCTATATATTTTTTTTAATTCTTTGGATCGGTATTAATTCAGGTTTAAGCTAAACTTTGAATCAAGTTACAATTCAAGAACAATTCAAGCTCGAATTGGTTCTAGCTTTGTTGAGGTTTATCAAACCAACATATTAGACTCATGTTCTGTTCATTTCAAAATTAAACATGAATTGAGCTCCAAATAATGTTAAACAAATCATGTTTTGATTTTAGAATTTAAAATTAATTTCAAACCAAGTAAGATTAAATCTAAGTTTGATCAAGTTGGGATTTAGTGAACCTTAGTCAGGCTCTCTTATAACCCTTCCTAAAAAAATCTTTATAATGTATTCAGGAGGCCTTTTGATAATCCCACATATTGTTGCTAAAATCTGAGTTGAGATTGGTCTCCGTCCGAAGTGTGCCGAGGTCGGCTGGAACCGAAAAGAAAGACATGATTGATCTGCAAAAAAATCTACTTGTAGGAAGATTATCGGCGGGAGACCCTTCGATGCATAAGTTAGAGATCTAGAGCAACAATGGGGAAAGAGAGAGAATAAAAGTATAGAGCAACAATTGGGTTTTTGGTTTCGTTGTTGTGAAGAAGGGCAAGCTCGAAATTTGATGATCGTTATCTGTGATGATTACTTGAGGAAGCCTGAATCAACAACTTATGGCCTTTTAGATGAAGTCACAAGCTTTTGCCTCGGTAATTTGAGCCACTGGTTCAGCTTCTACCCATTTGGTGAAATAGTCGATAGCCACAAAAAGAAATTTATGCTAGCCAGAAGCCATGGGGAAAGGTCTGAGAATATTCATTTCCCATTGTGCAAATGGCCAAGGGGTGCTAATCAACGTTAATAGTGCAGCAAACCATCGTTGTATATTGGCATGTCATTGACATCGATCACACTTTTTCATAAAATCAGTTACATCTTGTTGTAAAGTAGTACGCCAGCGAACTACCCTCCAGATGGTTGCTATAGATTCTTTTATGTACTTTTTAAAGAGCATAATTTGTTTCGGTTGGCCGAAGACATTTGAGGAGAGGTAAAGAGAATGATCTTTTGTACAACTTGTCATCAAAGGATATAATGAGAGGCTTGACACTTCAAATTTTGGGCCTCGGCTTGATTTTCGGGTAGCTTTCCATCCTTGAGAAAGTCAAGGAGAGAATCCATCCAACTCGGTTTTTTTTCTCGTATTCATCACTGGACTGGATTCTTTGATACTTGGTGTCTCCAAGACTTCGAAATATGTAGTCTTCGTCAGTTCGGCTGATTTTGAGGTCACCAACTTAGATAAGAGGTCGGCTCTAGCATATTTCGACCTAAGAATCTGATGTATATCGAAGTTTTGAAAAGCTGAAGAGATGTCCTTCACCTTTTGCAAGTATCTGACCATCAACGGACCTCAAGCCTCAAATTCTCCTCCTACTTGGCCGACAATCAGCTGTGAGTCATTAAAGACTTTCAATTGTTGCACACCGAGCTCTTCGCAAGTTTGAGCCGGGTGGTTAGGACTTTGTATTTAGTTTCATTGTTCGAGGCTTTGAACCCGAACCTCAAGGCATATTCCACAACAACCCCCTTCAGTTGGTGAGGATGACTCCAGTTCCATTGCCTCCTAGGATGGATGATCCATCTACATAGAGAATCCAAGGTTGCTCAGGACTCTGACCTATCAAATGAGAGTCAGGTTCGCCTTCATTTGGGACAACGCCCATTTTTCCAACTGTCTAAAATTTCTGGCCTCAGTAATATTTGTTTTACTGGTTGGTCGGTCAACACCGTGATTGAATAGGCTTGAAAATATGGTTGAAGCTTTCAAACTCAAATAATGAGGATATAGACAACCTTCTCCAACTTTGAGAATCTTGTTTTGGCATCCCGCAAGATTCCACTTGTATAATAAATTGGCTTCTGACACCCTTCTTCCTCTCATACCAACACTGAGCTCACGGCAAGTGGAGAAACAACTATATACTAATAGAGTGTTTCTCCGGTCTTTAACTTAGTAAGGAAAGGCGGCAAGCTAAGATACTTCTTAAGTTGATCGAAGGTTGTCTGACACTCCTCGGTCCATTGAAAATTCATCAGCTTTTTCAAAGCCTTGAAGAATAGGAGGTATCGTTTAGCCGACTTGGATACAAGTCTTTCAAGGGCAGCAATCCTACTAGCCAAATGCTGCTGAACCTTCTTTATTGTCTTCAGCAATTGCATTTCTTGCACTGCTCAAATTTTCTCGAGATTTGCTTCTATACCATGTTGTGTCACCATAAAACTCAAAAACTTTTTTGAGGTAACACTGAAGGCATACTTCGTCAGATTGAGCTTCATTTGTTACCTTCTGAGAGTTGCAAAAGTCCCTTTCAGGTCGTCAATATGTTGATCAACTGCTTGGCTTTTTACCAATATGTCATCTACATATACCTCCATATTTTGGCCGATATGTTCTTTGAAGATCTTATTAACGAGCCGCTGGTAGGTCGCTCCTATATTCTTTAATCCGAAGGGTATAACTTTGTAGCAATAGAGATTTTTCTCAGTAATGAAGGCAATTTTTCTTCTCATCCTCTGGGGCTATTTGAATCTGATTATAGCTAGAAAATGATTCGTAAAGGTTAAGAGTTGATGTCCTGAGGTTGCATCCACAAGCTGATCGATCCTCGAAAGAAGGAAGCTATCTTGGGACAAGCCTTATTCAGGTCGGTGTAGTCTATGCAAATATACTATTTTTCATTAACTTTTTTTTACTAATACAACATTGGCAGGTTAATCATGATAGTTCACCATGCGTACAAATCTAGCCCCAAGAAGCTTGTCATACTCTTGGTCTATAACTTGCTGCCTTTCTATGGTGAAGCTCCTTTTCTTCTATCGCACGGGTCGATATGCTGGGTTCACATTGAGCTCATAGACAATTACTTCGGGGCTTATTCCCGGCATGTCAATAGCCAACTAGGCAAAGACATCGGTATTGGTGCGGAGAAAATCAATGAGCTTTGCTCGATTCTCCCTGCCCAATTGCGAGCTGATTTATATAGTTCAGTCAAATTTCTCTTCCTTCAAGAGAATATGCACTGATTCCTCAGCCGGTTTATCCCGTTGCTCTTTGAATTCATCTCTTATGTCAAGCCCCTCTATTGACAACGTTTCTATAGGCTTATTTTCTTTGAGCGTGGCCATATAGCATTGCTAAGCTAACATTTGGTCATCTTAAACTTCTCTTACCCCATTTTGGTGGAAAATCGTATGAGCAAATGGTAAGTGGATACTATAGCTCAGAAGGCATTTAGACCAGGCCGGACTAACATGGCATTGTAGACAGAAGGAACTCGGACCACTAGAAAATCCAGCCTCACCATGCTCTACCGAGGCTCTTGACCTATAGTGACTGGTAAGCTGATTACACCCTCCATAGGAATAGAGTCTTTTAAGAACCCAACCAGTGGCGAGCTAACTTTTCTCAGCCGTTCAGCAAGTAACTTTATTCTTTGGAAAGCATCGTAGAATAACACATTGGCTGAACTTTCATTATCAACTAAAATTCTTCATATATCATAATTTGAAACAATAAAAGAGATAACTACAACATCATCGTGAAGAGTCTGAACTCCTCTCAGATTGGCATTGAAGAAAGAGATGACATCTCCCATCCTCTATCTTTTTAGGGAGACATCTTTCTCGTGCTCTCCTTGGTCACGACCTCTTAAAGTGCCGACATCTCGCCAGCAACACCCCTAGTGATAGTGTTGATAACCCCCATTGTTGATCAGTTATCAGTAGGCTGTTTAGGAGGATGTCGATTCAAGGCGGATTCTTCTTGACCATGCTGTTTATTGATACACTAGTCTAACTAGACACGTCAAACGAGAGCTTCAATCTTATCCTTCAGCTGGATGCACTTTTTGGTGCCATGTTTGTGGTTCCAATGAAATTGGCAGTACTTCTTCTTATCTCTTTTATTCGCTAATGCCTTCATTTTTTTGAGGAGCCCAAAGATATCCCTAGCCCTCTATCTTTATAAGGATTTGGGCCTTTGCTGCATTGAGAAGCGTATACCTCTCGAACTTTTGAGGTAGTTTCTTCGTCCGGCAAGGACTTGCTTCTTCTCGGTGAGAATTGTTCCTTAGAGCACCCCTTTCTTGTCTTCTCCTTTTGCCTCTTTTTTCGGGCCTATCCCCGACTGACTCTCACCGAGATGCCATAGATTTCTTCGTGTTGGCATAGTTTTTTGCTCGTGTCAATATCTTGGCAAAGTCGGCGGGGGAGCACTTCTCTAGAGAAAAGAGAAAATGGGACGACTTCAAGCCGCTTTGTATAGATGGCATTGCGATCAACTGATCCAGATCGTGCACTTTCAATGTCTCCGCATTAAAGCGGTTGACATAGTCATAGAGGGATTCTCCTTCTCTCTGTTTGATATCGAGCACAGCATTGGAGCTTGGGTGCTGTCTTTGGCTGCTGATGAAATGCACCGTGAAACTGCTTGAAGGAATGGATGAAACCCGATTGAAGTCACAAGTACGGAACTGAGCTACTCTTCGAAGAGTAATAGGAAAGGCCTTGCACAATACAACATTAGTAGCTCCATAAAGCATCATAAGAGTTTTAAAGCTCTCCAAATGATCAAAGAGATCCGAGGTGCCGTCATATGGTTCCGCTTGAGGCATTTTGAACCAATGTGGAATCGGCTCCTCCATGATCTGTCGAAAAAATTGGAGATCTATAGTAAAGTTGAGGCTATTAGTAGGCCTTGAAGTCCGTCCATTCAAGATCTCAATCTAGCGTTCCATCTTCTTAATCTTCCGATCGAGGTTAGCCTCTCTCCTTGACACATGCTTTAATTCTATTTGCGAAGGTAATGATCATGCTATAACTGACATAGTCAAACTACCTTTAGTGATGTTATTATATTATATATAATATCCTATAATTATTATATTATTACTCTATATTATACCAATAATATAATAATATAATATTATATTATATTATATTATACAATTTTATATAGTAGTATGTAAGATTATAATATGTTATAATATAGTATATAATTTAATAGAATTTTTTGCATATGTATCCTCCTAAATATTGAAATTTACATGAATACATTCACAAAATTGATATTTGTATGTATACCCTTATAAAATACTTATTTTGCGTATATACCTTTCATTTTTCTTTTTTTCTTGTATATGTGCGCACACCATCTAACACAGTCAAGAAATTAGTAGTTTAAAATTAAAAATAACTAAAATACCCTTAATGGAAGGGTATATATATAAATAATACTTTGCGAAAGTATTCATGCAATTTACATATTTAGAAGGGTTTACATGCAAAAAATTTTAATTTTAATTTTTCTATTTCAACATGTTTTAACACTCGAATTTGTCTAGTGCCCGCTCCTCAATATTTTTCATAAAAATATTATTTAAAAAAAGATTGATTCAACAATTAGATAACAAAAAAAATTATGGACGTTCTTTCACTAATTATGGAATTATTCTACTTTATTCTTCTTTATTTATATCAATCACTATATCTTATCTTATCGAAATATAGCTTATAATATTTATTGTTAATAGAGGCACGTATAAGAGCATGTATTAAAATATTAAAAAAGAACTAGAATCTCTTAAAAGCATACGATAGATTGCAATAATCAAGCTTTCTTGCTACTATTATGCTCATAGGTAGAAGAACAACATCATCATCCCTAAGCAATATTATTGAAGAACTTCGAACCCTTCATACTTATTAATAATCTCTGCGGCATGGTAGAAGGCCACTTCTTACGTTGTATACCTTAAGCTATTTTTTTTAGAGCTTCAATTTTTTAGAAGAAGAAAAGATCCAGTGTATGGGCCCCATCTTGTTACAGTAATTTTAATTCAGCCACTAACCTGCTCATAAAATTTTTTCAATTCTAAAAGATAAATATTACAAATCTCATATACTAAAAGATAAGTATTGCAAATGTTTCACAATATTTTTTTGAAATAATTTATAAAGCTAAAGGCAGGACCTGACTATCTTCATGTAGCAAAAGATATAATGAAGGATTGTGTATGGTGGAGAAGGTTGTCAAGAGAATGATTTTAATTTCGGATGGAGAAGTGAAAGAGAGGATCGAGAGAGATTGAAAAATTTCTCAAAAAAAATAGGGATATTAGTTTTCGGTAAGACCTGTTAACCTATTACCTGCTTCAGCAGTAAAAAGATGCTTTCATAATTTTAATTAATTTTAAATTTAAATAAATATGATTTTGGCTAATCACGTTAGCTAAATCACTATGTCAAAGATATTCATACAAAAATAGTATTTTGTGAGGGCATGCACGTAAATATTAATTTGGAGGGCATTCATGCAAATTTAAATATTTAGAAGGGTATTTATGCAAAAATTCAAGAATTTTTTTGCATGCATAGTCTCCTAAATATATGAAATTGAATGAATATCCTCTAAAATTGTTATATATTTTTATAAATATTTTTTTTTTGCATGTTTACCCATGTATTTTCATCATTTTAATTTTAAACTTCTAATTTTTTAATGGCGTTAGATGGTATGGTGCATACGCAAAAAGAAGAAGAAGAAAGGTATACATACAAAACAAGTGTTTGATGAAAGTCTACATGCAAATATCAATTTTGGGAGGGTGAAGGCATAGGGATATAGTGCGGCCTAGAATATGCAGCAGAAATCTCTCACTCTAATTTTCTGGTGTGATGGCTTGGGTTGGCGTTAATTGGCCATGGTAATGAAGGATTTAAGGCCTTGGGCGCCTTGCTCCTGCATTAGAGGGTATTCATACAAATTCCACTATTTAGGAGGGTTGCACGCAAAAACCCCAATTTAATATTATATTATATTATAGTAATTTAAGATAATATAGTATAATATAATATATATAATTTTAAATATAATTTAATCAATCATAATACAATATTATAATATGCAATATAACATAGCATAACCATCTAATCTTTTCGAAATTACTCGGTATCAGCTTTATGGATCTTTATTCGCCAAGTATTCGTATCTAGAGCCACATCTAATATTATTCTAAGTTTCTCCTTATCCCTCCTTACAACCTCTATCTATATTACCTAAGTATGGCAATTGAGTCAGGTCGAACTAGATATGGATTGTGACGGATAAAGAATATGTCAAAAACTTGTTAACCCAAACTCAATTGTTTATTAAATGAGTCAAAAATCCAAATATGAGCCTGACCATTTTATTTATCAGGCAATCTAGTTTGACCTATAATAAGTTGAATCAAGTTAAATGGATTAAAGGACTTAAGTATTGCCAACCCTAAATTCACCTTACATCTTTTTCTTTTTTCCTCACCATCTTCAACATAGGCCAAAGTACCTCCCTTTACTAAAGCCTCCTTAGGAAAACTTCACAGCCTCCTTAGGAAAACCTCACATCGTTATTGTGCATTGTCCATATCATCTAAATCATTTTTTCATTATTTTATTCTTAACTTATGCTACTTCTATAGCTTCTCTAATATATTTATTTTTTAGTTTATCTTTTATAATTTTGCATATTCACTTATGAGGTTTTTGAAAAGTGATGCTTTGCGTCTTTAGGGTAAAGGGCTATTTTGAGCAAGCTTTCGTAGTTTGCCCCTGCTTCCAACAAAGCCCAGAACACTGCAGCACTAAAGATTTTGTGATCCAAGACAAACGACAGCTTCAAAGATTTTGTTATCTAAGAATTTTGGCCATGAAAGTCTCAATGATAGCGAAAATCAAATGCCTTTTCCATGGTGGCTTTTGGCAGAAACATTCTATGTTGTTCTCTGGCAGAAGCATTCTATGTTTTTTCCCATCATTAGCCTGGGAACAGGATATCCAAAGATAGGCCCCATTTTCCAATCTGTGATGTGAAGTTGTAAGTAACTTCTTTCCAAGCGCAAAATCTTTGGCTGAATTATATTGGAGGTTTTTCATCATGAACCGATCGAACTAAAGCCCCCCAGATGACCTAGATGACTAAAGCCAATATGACCGGCGATTTGATTGCCCTTAAAAACAAGTCACTTTCATTAACATTAGTACATTACAGCCTCAACTCTGGGCACGATGGTAAATTTCCAGTGCATTTGAGAAGTCCACCTTTTGAAATTCGCTAGCTTAATGCCCTGTATATTTGTCATTGAAGTGCGTACCATGCTTCCCAGAGGTACAGATATGAAGGCAATTCAGATGTCCTGCACACTTCAAGTTACTGTATTTTTTTTCTGAGCATCTGCGACTCAGACTGCGACGAACATAAACCAGCAGCTAAATCTTAGTTAATAGCACTGTCATCCAAGCAATCAAGGGAATAATTTGTAGAATGTAAAACCTTTTCATTTGATTGGAATTGTAGCGGACACATGTATAGGCAGACTTTTAACATAAATATTTGAAAGAGGCCCATAAAATGTAACCATCAGCAAATGCCTCATACTTCTGTGACACGGTCCAGATCTTATTCGTTAGTAGGTGGATCAACCCAACGACCATGGTCTTTTATCAGCTGAATTAACGCCTCAGTTGCATGCTCCATTGCAATACCTCGCTTAACCACCGTCTGATACATGGAAGTCATTGTGTCAGCTTTCAATAAAATAAATTTCCCATAATAGATCTGCTCCTGTTGCTTCGTTTGTATTAATTACTTCTTACAATTAATAAATTCATGGTAGCTTTCCAGGCAAAAATGTCTTATTGTTGAATCTAAAAAAGGTGCAGCAATCAAAATTCCAGTTTCAAACCATCTCAAAGATGAAACAAGAAGGATGTTTAATGTGTGGAGGCATCCTAGAAGTCAAAAGAGAGGTCAAAGTAGTCCCATCTTTGTACAACATTCATTCTCTAAAACTAGAATTTGTGAAACTGAATTTTGAAAATGGCAGTGTAAAAAGATTCTGGTCAGATTTAACAATAACGCAACTGTGTTTCAAGATGCCGAAAAAACTGGGATGGACTACTAGGAACTTGAAGATATCCCCTAATCAAATTCATCAAATACTTAACCCAATCTAGTCCAGTAAGAATGAAAGCCCCATCAACTATAAGCCACCTGTCTTGACAATGAAAAGCATGGGTATTTGAAAAGTATTCCATGAGATACTTCAAGCCTTACATATTTTCCAGCAGCGAAACACTCAAAACTTTTTAACATATATAACTTCTGGAAAGACATCGACATCAATCTCATGCACTAACATGCAATACTTGAAACATTTTAACTAAATGGAGTTAACTGCATCATCAGATGAATTTATGGAAAGAAAATTATGAGCATGCAGTGATTTCAGCGGGTGAAACAAAACTTACCTTCCCAACATAGAGGTCAATCTTTCCTGGAGCACCACCAACATATCCAAAATCTGCATCAGCCATCTCTCCTGGCCCGTTCACAATACAACCCATGATTGCAATCTGCAAGAGAAAAGAGCAAACTATTAATGTCTGCTAAACTTTAACAACATATTCAGATGATAGGATCATGAATTTACCGATACGCCAGGCAAGTGTGACGTCTTTTCCCTAATTTGGGCACTTATCTCTTGAAGATCAAAGAGTGTACGGCCACAAGATGGGCATGAGACATACTCCTGCAGTACAGTTTTATGCATGAATTATTCCTTGACAATCAGGTAACAAGTCTTAAGAATCAAGATTGTTGACAAGTTTCACTCAATGGAAAGAAAACAACACTAGAATAAAAAGCTTACGGTTTTTGTGTTGCGCATTCTGCAACCCTGAAGTAAGTTAAAAGATGTATTTCTCAAGAAGTCAAAATCGTGATCAGAAGCCTCAAGCAGTACTCCATCCCCAAGGCCATCAACTAAAAGAGCACCAGCATAGCTCCCAGCAGCGATGACTAGATCATCTCTGTGAAGTGTGAATAGGACGACTAGTGTGAGGGAAAAAAATTTACCCAGTCTGCCATTCCTCAAAGATTTATTAGAACCATGCAGTTACCTATGGATCCCTTCAGGAAATTGTATATGATGGATTACTGGGAAGTTTAGCACATTATCTTCCAAATATTCAAATAGCCTGCAGCATGATGGATGAGCAAAACATCAACTGATTTTACTTCTACATGTGAACTTAAATTACAGCTTGAAAGCTTTAAAGATGAAATATTAGGTTGGACAGACACATAAAAAAAATTTGGCTCTGAGGAAAAGGAGCAAACAAGGCTGCCCTGTCACAGACAACAAGATGGGGATTCCCAGATGGAACAATGACTAGTTGTTTGCAATACTAGATAATGTAGCCACTAAGATCATTACCTCCTCGCCGCATGAATCCTGCTGACTTTGTCTTCGCCATAGGGAAGATTATGTAGCAACATTGTTATACCATCAACATCTTTTAGGATGTCTAGCTCCTCATAGGGTTCATCCCCATGGATGGTGCAAGCTAATCGAGTGCCTAAAAGACGAATGGCATCAAGTAAACAGGCACAATATTTAATGCAATCAGCTGAGCGCCTAAGAAAACATTATGAAGCACAAGAAGTTTTATTTGCTCAAAAGTTACAGAGAGTAGATCAAAAAAAGCTTACCTTCTGGCAAAAGCTTGTATGCACCAGTAGAGAGTTCCTTGAGGTCTACAAGGACAATGGCATGAGGAAGAGGCTTTGTCAGCTGTTCTGACAATGGTGTCAAGACACCCATACTTATATCGATCAACCTTTTAAGAGCTAACCTCTGATCATAGATTAATAACTTTCAGTCAGCTCCAAGCATTCCCATAACTCTGTTAGTGATTTATAGAGAATGTACAAATAAGAAACTATAAAATATTAATCTTCTCAACTCTGATGATACCAAAACACATTTTGGATGACGATTTCTTTCCTTCACTAAAAGAAGTGCATAGAGTACTCACAGAATCAACATCTTCTACTGATGGAAGCTCTCTCAGAAGAATTGAGTCTACCGTTGCCAGATCCTGAAGTTTGTACCAGATATGTTAAGTATTTACTACCTTAAATGGATATCAAATCAGCAATTAAGTAAGAACCATAAACCTTGAATGGCATGCCAACAACAAGCTTTGCTGCAAGAGATTTGTAAAGAATTTCTGGTGCCTGGAGGAGAGAAAACTATTGTCAACATGAGAATCGTGAATAACCTAACCATAGAGGGTAAACTAAGTAATTGTCAAATCGTTGACCAATATGAAATCATGAAGTAGAAGATCAGTAATTTCCATTAAATTCTAAGAGAGGTAGAGAGTATCAAATTACCAGAAACAGATATTATCTACCTAAAATATGTAACATAGACAATATGCTGTAAGCTGAACTAAAGAAACAGGGAATACTCAGTCTGTATAACTGTCACTCCTGCTACATGAGTGTTGCATGATATTTCGCAATTAAAGACAAGTCTTACATATTGACTTTCAATTTATACAAAATTATCATAAGGGGAAACGCAACACGAAACAGATATTAATGGAGAACATACAAAGCCAAAACTGACCTTCAACTTATCCAAGGACACTGGCATAAGAACAGAGCCATCACGATGCAAGACTCCTCGGTAATCCACCTCTTCACCCTGCATCATGAAAAGGAGAAAAAAATAAAAAAGATCTGAATATGTGAGCCAAACTAAGCATAAACTCAAGGCTAACCTCCTTCTGCACTGGTAATTGACCACTTCTACGCTGGAAATCAAAGTAACGTCTATGCTTCTCTTCAAAAGGAACCTATCAAAAAAGCATTATTTGATACAAGTTAGGTTTCAAATATGCATGCATGCATAGAGACATACACATGCAGAGATGTACAGACATATAATATGCCTGTTTGTATTGATAGCTAGAACAATAACCCTAGCCTACAGATGCACATCAAAGCCTGTTTCACTTGAGCAAAATGACAAAGTGCATGACAGAAAAGAGACTTACGACTCCTTTTTGAACATTTGCAGCTTGCATGCCAAGGTTTGCTAGTTTTCTGCAAGGATCAATCTCATCCTCTGGTGGTTCTGTGAGGGAGACCCGGATTGTATCCCCCAACCCATCCTGTAGCAAAACAGGCGTTTGGAAACTACATTTATTAATAGTATCATAAGATTAAGTCAATCATGTACACCATCCTTGATTAATTCCCCACTGCCAAATTTAACCTACCATAAAGTTAGCAACCCCCTGGTGTAATGGTGGTTCATTTAAAGACATCTACATCCATAATTATCCTACAAAATGCCAAAATTAAGACCTTCATGACCTTTGTTCTACCACCAATGCATGGAATCAGCATTATTCCTGCAAGGATCAATCTCATCCTCTGGTGGTTCTGTGAGGGAGACCCGGATTGTATCCCCCAACCCATCCTGTAGCAAAACAGGCGTTTGGAAACTACATTTATTAATAGTATCATAAGATTAAGTCAATCATGTACACCATCCTTGATTAATTCCCCACTGCCAAATTTAACCTACCATAAAGTTAGCAACCCCCTGGTGTAATGGTGGTTCATTTAAAGACATCTACATCCATAATTATCCTACAAAATGCCAAAATTAAGACCTTCATGACCTTTGTTCTACCACCAATGCATGGAATCAGCAAAAATTTTACACCTCAAGGCAGTTTTAGAATCAGTAACTAGTATTTCATACAAAGACTTGATACCAGTCAGCAGAGAGAATGTTAACCCTCATATCTGATATATCTCAATGCCATGGGGACGTAAATCACACAGAAGTGCCATAAGGGGACTTCGTTGTGTATGTGTTGGGCAAAAAAAAGAGCATAAAAGCCATGAGATATCTTTCCAAAGGTCGTTATGAACATTGCTTTTGCTCCTTTTTTTTTTCTTTTTTTTCTTCTTTGGGTTAGGGTGGGAGTGTTTGGAAGGTCTCTCAAGTTAGATGATTTTGCACTTGAGAAACAGTTGTACATATCTCACTAAGCGAACCACACATAAGTAAAAAATGAAGATTTTGCACTTTGGAGGAGTCGTTAGATATCCAGCAAATGAAAACTCAAAAGTTGGTTGAAGCTATATAGTTCAATTGTTTCTACTTATGAAGATACCTCACTTGCAATGTGGAAGCAAATATGCTGGCCAAACTACATATTTCCCATTTTCTTACAATTTCCTTCTGCATTTTTCTTTATACGCTTGTACTAGATGATCACCATTTGTTCTGCAACTTTAGAGATTTAATCCTTAAAAAAATTAATATACTAAAGGCCCTTCTTAGGACATCCTCAAAAATGCAAACTGATAAGGAAAAACTTTCAATTTTAGGTGTTTCTGGCAATGGAAAACATGCATTCATTTGTTCTTGCTTCTACTTATAAAGCACATGACAGGACAAGAGCTTATGCAAGATTGTGTTTATTGATTATGCAAGCAAAAGGAAGTAACAAACCATAAGATTTCATTTTTTTTAATCCTCCCTTTATAATAAATGTCATGATTCCCAAGGACTTCATTACCTCCTCAACTACAAAAAAGTCAATCTTCAGATTTCCAAAAAGCTTGTACCTGAAGAAGAGTTCCAATGCCAATAGCAGATTTCATTCGTCCATCTTCACCTTCACCAGCTTCAGTAACCCCTAAGTGCAATGGATAGTCCCACCCTTGAACAAACATCTCAGCGACAAGCATTCGATACGCTTGGACCATGATTACTGGATTACTTGCTTTCATTGAGAAGACAAAATTGTGAAAATCCAACTTACGGCAGATCCTTGCAAACTCAAATGCAGACTCAACCTGTTAAGAGATGAGTAAGCAAGGACTTCAGCAAAAACTCATTTTGAAATACAGGGAAACAAATGGAGAGTAAGAGAATCCAATCACCATTCCCCTAGGAGAATCACCATAATAACTCATTATACGATCAGAAAGACTTCCATGATTTGTTCCAATACGCATTGCCCGTCCATATCTCTTACATTTTTCAACCAATGGAGAGAAAACCTGGCTTGACAAAGAAAAACCAATGATTGATCCGATAGTAAAAGGTTGAAGAAGATTGCAATGCATACCGACAAAATGAAAAAGGTTAGCTAGCTAGCAGGCATACAATGGGTGCAAAATGTAGGTTTCTACGCAGGCTGTTGCAACTTACAAGTCTTAAACATATGTTGATGAGGATTAATGTCATATGAGATAACAAAATTTTGATGAAGAGGACTAAAAAGTGATGCCGCACTAGACACGGGGAAAGCGGCTGCGGTGAAGGGTCCAACTCGGGATGACTGCTGTGGCTTTAAAATAGGAAACAGAGGAAGAGGGAGGAAGAACAGGAGGAGAAGAAGAGAGGAAGAGCGGCAGAAAGGAGGAGAAGAGGGAGAAGAAGAGAGGAGGAAGAGAGAGACAGGAAGGGAGGAAGAGAGACGGGAGGCAGAGAGGTGGGGAGAAAACCTTTAATCCTTTATTAAAACCCAAAGTTGATGCCGCACCAGACACAGGGAAAGCGGCTGCGGTGAAGGGTCCAACTCGGGATGACTGCTGTGGCTTTAAAATAGGAAACAGAGGAAGAGGGAGGAAGAACAGGAGGAGAAGAAGAGAGGAAGAGTGGCAGAAAGGAGGAGAAGAGGGAGAAGAAGAGAGGAGGAAGAGAGAGACATGAAGGGAGGAAGAGAGACGGGAGACAGAGAGGTGGGGGAGAAGACCTTTAATCCTTCATTAAAACCCTAATTATGAAAATAGTCCCTATAGGGCCCAAATAAACACAATTAACGTAAAACCCCCTTACACAGAAATAACTCCTAATAAGTCCCAAAAATAACACAGATAAGCCCTAAAATGCAAACAAGCCCAGAAATAAAATAAAATAAATATGCAAATAAGATGGTGCACTAGGCGGGTAAATAATCAGCTCCGATGTCCCCATCAAAAAGGCTTCAACAGCCCTGATATAGAGATGGTCTAAAGTCCAGGAAAGGAACATATCATATAAAAGTGGCAAAATTCTATATATAGTTATGTAAATCATACATCTGAGGTGTTGTAATTCACTTGAGGTATTTACAGCCTGAATTCTATAATGACTCTCTACAGAGTAGCTTCACATAAATTAGATAACTTCACTAGCATGCTAAAGGCCTTTATCATTCATATTTTCTGCAACAGTATGGCTGAACCATGCCTGTGCAATTTATAGAGAGCCTGAATAGACAAAAACAAAAAAAAAAGAAAAATTCTCCGACCTGTTCAATATGCTCAAGCTCTTTCTGATAATCATCCTCAGTGTACTCTATCTTCTGAAACTGGGCCCTCCTATCAGCTGCAAGCAAACTGTCTCAGTGATCTTAGGAAGCTAACCATTACTTAGATACTAATGAGAGGTTCTATGCTTCTACAAATTGGATAAAGAAAACTTAAAGCACACGGACCAAAATTTCCCGGGTTGACACGGATCTTGTCAAAGCATTCAGCCACTCTCAGTGCAACCGAAGGAGCAAAATGGATATCAGCCACAAGAGGAATATTATAGCTGAACAAAACAGCATTAGCTATATGAAAATAAAACATATATAAAAGCTTAACTTCTTCCTACAATCCAGACAATGATCAAGAAATTCAAGACCTACTTTTTCTGAACAAGACTGTTCTTGATTTCAAAGCAAGCATCTGCTTCTTTCCTTCCCTGAACTGTAATACGGACCAAATCTGCTCCTTTATCTGCTATTCTCATTACCTGTCGACACAAATGCTTGAGTCCAGTACACATCCAATTTAAGTGCATCAATGAGAGCATGTATTCCTTCTAAAATAATCTTAAGAAAAAGAAGCCATAGCATTTGAAATGCCCCAGATGAAATGACAAAATTTAGCATAAGGGAAACTTGTCTGTTGGAAAACATGCACATGAACCTAAATTAGGAGAATAAAGTGCTGAAACTTGTGGAGCTTGATATTTGTTCAATACTGCGTGGACCATCCAAAAAGGAAGTATGGTTTAAAATCAACAATAGATGTCGCACTGTATAAGTCAATATATATTGATTATTAGGGTTAACCTGTGGTACAAATTGATTGTTAGTTCCTATATTGACATCTATAAAAGAATATTAGAGAGTATAAAGAATACAAGCTAGCATATGCCATATGTGACTTTGAACCATAAAGATAAGATACAGGAGGGAACCTAGCATAGGTTCATGTCATAATGTTATTAAATGGGAAACTCATGTTTTGTATGCAAATGATGCACTCAGATGTAAACCAGCAAAATCTCCTTCAGTTCATTTGAGAATTTGACTGGTCTAATCTCTATGGACGGAGTCCATGCTCAACCTATCTCACAGTCAAATCCTCATCATTTTTTATTTTTTTATTTCCCATTTCCTTTATCTTCTTCTCTGACAACCTGTCATCCTAACAAACACTCTCTATTGCAGACTTGACCAAAGTTGAAAAAGACATCCTTTTGAATCCACACTAGTTTGGACGGCTTTTCTAATGAAGAATACAAATGTTCCAACACTACAATTTCAGACTTGGTTTATCTAAGCATGTTATGCAGCCTAAATCACTATTTTATCTATGCTGATATTAACAAATATAATGGGTTCTATTTAACAAATTAATTATTTTTAACAAGCATCAGGGAATATGAAAAGTTGGAAATGTGGAACTAGGAATATTTCATGTACAAAATATCACAATGGACATCAAAGAAAGCGATGCACAACTTTGAACATCTAATATTAAAAGCAATAACCATCATATGTTTCAACTGACAGAAAACAGGGAAGTAAATGAACCTCCTCGACAGTTTTAGCCACATCTTTGGTGTCGGAAGTAGTCATTGTCTGAACTCTTATAGGATGCTCACTGCCAAGAGCCACATTTCCAACCATCACAGTACGGGTTTTTCTCCTGACAGTCTTGTGGACTGACTCGCAGTACTTCTGTCTAGGAACTACAAACAAATGTCAGAGAACAAGTTAGACAACTTCTAATCACACCTTGTAATGATGAGAACCAAATAAACAAACTAGAGGAAGAAAGAAAATTCCTTTTTGGAAAAAATTGAAAATCAATGATGGAAACTAAACAATTCCCCAAAGTTCTAATAAATTGGAGAGACAAAAGGAGAGAAAACAGGGGGGCAACATAAAAAAACGTAGTTGGTAAGGAACTCGCAAGGCTCTCAGACATGATTCCAGCATACCAGTTGCTAACATGCCACGATATTCTATGCACAAGGTAGTGCGAAATAACTGTCGTCGACAAAGCTAGATGACTAGAGAAGTGTAACATGATAAAATCCCTAGGCGAGAGGTAGTACCTAGGAGAGGACTTCCTTCTGAAGCAGGCTGCATCTGAACGGTATCCGAACCAGAAATGGCATTCCTCATCACAGGCACCTTGGCTCTCCGAAACTTCAACCTCTGCGGACCAGGAACACAGGAAACCCTTGCAAAGTCTATGCTCTTTGCAAAGCTCAAGCCGCAATCCCTGGTCTTGAGACCAGGAAAAGCAGGAACTGTTCCAGCAGCCATCTCCACAACTTCGCCTTGTTAGTTCTACAAGACAAAGCGAAGCAAAGCAAGTCCATGAATAGCGTCAACTGTAGATTACGGAAGCTGCAGGAAAAACCCCTTTGGTATTTGGAACAGTCCAAAAATTCAAAGTGTAACTCTGAAACCCGATCCGGCCTCGTGGAACACATTCAGGACATAAAAACCATCGAAATATTAAACACCAGAACTAAGAATTCACTAGAGGATTATTTTTTCAGGAAAATTCACTAGAGGATATATATATTTATTTTCTTTTTTAAGAAAACGAAAGATTAAAGGGGGGAAAAAGACGGTCGCCTATCCAGATATCTAGAAAGACGATTTTCATCAAAAAAAAAAAAAAAAAAAAGATCTCTAGAAAGAGGCGTTCCGGATAAAGCCAAAAATTATCGATGGATTGCTCAAAAGGCCATCAACGTTCTATCCGGCAAGAACAGAAAAAGGCCCATCAGGCGTCACTAGTTTAATAGAAAAAAGACGAGCGGATTCTTTTTTCAATCTTTCAGAAAAAGTTCGGCATAGACGATAACGGAATACCCAAAACGAGTCGAAGATTGTCTCGAAATCCAACCAAATCAAGATGCTCCATTCAAATCCACGAGAAACGCGACCGTAAACAACAACAACAACAACAAAAAAAAAAACCGGAACGGCATAGATTGGCTGAAAATCACCTAAAACGCCATCAAACAAGCAAATATACTACGAGATTTCTTTGAAAGAATCGGCGAACCCAAGAATGGCCCGATCCCGATCAAGAATTTGGTTACGGGTGACGATTACCCACCTTCCTCCAAGGCTCGTGGAGGAATCCTCTTGGGTAGCAGCAATAGCACCTAAGGATGCAAAAGAAGAGAAACATCAAGAAAGGAATTGAGCAGATGGATAGGAGCAGCAGCGGGTGGTGGGTGGTCCGAGTCAAGATCGAACACCCGGAACACAGCAGAGGCTATTTGGAAAGAAAGAAAATATTAAAAGGAGCGGCAGGAAATTAAACGCATGCCGAACCAATCACAAGGAGGAGGAGGGATCCGACCGAAACCGGAGTAGAAGACGATCACTGCCGGCCGGGGCTGCCTTCCGTCTCCTCCTTCTCAGGCTCAGACGGTGTGAAAGGCGTCGTCGGTTATTTGCTGATCGGTGTCGGAATTCCCCGAACCCGAGACGGCTCCTTATAGTGCTGGCAGGCCCACCGGTGGCCAGTGGACCGTGGATAAGAAATCACGTTTCTGCGTGGCATCCGCGTGTGTTTGAAGAAGGTATATTCCGGATGGGCGTTTGATGATAAAGATTTTTTATGAACGAGCGGCTGCGATTGACAGCAGCGTGCAGGGCATGCGGTACACGTAGAAAATAATCTCTATTTTTGAAAACACGATGCCAGTTTACTTTAAAAAAAAAAAGGATGGTGTTATGGGTTACCAAAATTGCAATGTGATTTTGATTTTTTTTTTTTTTAATATCAATCATTAATGATTTACTAAACCTTAGGGAAAATCATAATTATACTAGTGCCGATCATTAAGAATTTATTAAAAAGTAGACAAATCTGGCTTTCATGCCCATCCTCTCGAGCTGAAAAAAAATATTCCACAAAATTACACCTACACCTCATGAATTTTACCTATTTGAGCATACACCTCTTGGACTTCATAAATTTCAATTAAATATCTTAAATTATAATTTTTGCCAATATAGCAAATCTACCACCTCCAGGTGGTAGTATAAGTCGGCGCATAACTCTCGTATGCCCATATGTTGAATTCCAAGATTAGTCTTGTTGGTGCGGTAGCTTTGGGATATTAAGATGTTCGGCATACGGTTGTCATTACTCTAAGGACTCGTCTGGTTCGCGGAAAGCAATTTTTTTTCTAAAAATATAATTTTTGTAAAACAAATTTTTAGAAAGAGAATACCTAGAAATGTAATTTTGGCATGTTTAATTGACCATAGGAAAGTGACAAATTTTCAAAGTGCTTATGTTTGGTTGGCCATCCACTTTTCTAGGAAAATTATGTATAATTTCTATTATGCCCCTAATAAAAATTAGATATTTAATGACACTTTAATGCTTGTTTAATGCTGAAGGGCCTTTTAGAAAAAAAGTAAAAATGGAGTAATTCTCGCGTAACTTTTCCATGTTTCTCATGGAAAAGACTTTTGAATAAAATGTGGGAATCATATTCTCATGTGAATACAACTTTTCCGTCTCTCTCCTTTAAAACTCCAACCAAATAAGAGGCATCTCATTACTTTTTCATCGACCACACTTTCCTCCCTTCTTTTTTCCCGAACCAAATGAGCCCTAACTTCTCCCACTCCGACTCAAAGGGATCATGCCTAGAGCTGCCGGTGCCATGCACCAACCTCGCATTGTCTGCCTGACCCATGAAGCGGCATCAACATGGGCTCCCTGCACCCTCATTCCTCCACCGTCAAGTTTCAGTCCCATCGCCTTTCTGCCTGACCCATGAAGCGGCATCAACATGGGCTCCCTGCACCCTCATTCCTCCACCGTCAAGTTTCAGTCCCATCGCCTTCCATGTTCACAGCTCCAATCTCACTCCTTGAGATTCACGCACGAGAGGAACAGATCAAATTATAGTTGGAATTGGAGAATTGGATGCCTATTGGGCTACCTTTCTAGGAGGAAGCGAAGGTAATTAAATGGCAAGAATGGTGAGGAAGGTGCAATGGATGCTCCATGCTCGATGGCTGATTGCAGCATTGGCTCGCATGTTGTTGTTCTGCTTCTGAACTGATGGGACTCCCAACTGAATGCCTGATGTAAAATTCTCGGCAAAAAACTAGTGTAATTCAGAAAATGGCCCTCAATTCGAATAGAATCCCAAGCATACCCCTAAACACTCTCAATAAGTTCAAAACTTAATCTAAAAATGGGAGAAAATTCTTTGGTCGCTATTGGTGTCAATGGTGCCATGAAATATGGCATCCTCCATGTAGGTGAGGGGACACACCATATCAAAAAGGAGCTTGGGGCAATCCTGGCACTTGATGTTATGATCGAGTATGCATGCTCGATCAGTTCTGGACTGAAATGGATGGTTACAATGATGATGATAAGGAGGAGAGGAGGTGTCTTGCCCAAGGAGATGCATTTATAGTACCAGCTTGTTCGCTCCTTTCGCCACATAATCGATGAATGGGTACTCCAGATCACCACAGGTGTTGAAGAGCAATGCAGTCGTGCTGTCCATTTTGGTCAGGCCCTTAACAACGACTACACATTAACAACTTGGTAATCGTCCTACATGAGCAGCCCATGGCATCAATTACGCCAAATCGTGAATTGACTACATTGTCGTCATAACTGCTAGTTATTACTAACTCGAGCTGAGTGACACCTCGATTTTCATCAAAGTTGTTCACCTTAGTTAATACCGAGGTCAAGAAGGTCGTTCTAAGATGGAGTCAAGATGTCCAAAATTTTCTCCATCAGCAATCATGCCCATGTCCACATGGAGGTGGTGGAGGGTCCGCAAAATGCTCATATTTATGACCTGACCCGTCAATCCGACTTGCGAACAACCTACTTTAAATAGGTTTGAGTTTGACATAAATGGATTGGATTGTAAATGAGTCAACCTGGCTAGACCTATTTATTAAATGGGTTAGGTTCAGGTTAAACCTTTGACCCATTTAACCCGTTTAACCCATTTTGACCCATTTAATAATTGGATCGGGTTATGAGAAGCATTTAATGCAACTTCAGTTATCCTTGACCACCTCATTATGATCCAGAAGGATCCCTAGACTCGATATGAACTACTTTGGCCATTATGAGTAGGACTAGATATGATTGAAGAGCGAGATCAGCTACATCGGAAAGCCGAGTCATAGGCCAAACTTACGAATGCTATAATTTAGTCATACGATGTCCGATTGATATGATTTTTTTTGAATTTACGATCAAGCACAAATTCCATCATTTGGAGATTAAAATTGGCAAGTCAAACCAAATTTTTTTTTTTCGAATAAGATTTTGACTAGCTCTCTATCTAAGAAGAATCATAAACGCAAGATGTCACTGATCCCAACCCAATATAACTCCACCCGAAAGACCAGCAGCGTCGCGGTGGATCGAGCTCGAAATTTGACCACCTCCATAGGAATTCAGAATTGCATCAGATAGGGCAGAGACTTTTGTGTTTTGCAATAGTGTAACTTCACAATAAGTAGGAAACTATCGGATGGCTAACTTCTGCTCTCCTCGCCGGCGCTGCCAAGCCATGATCTTCTTGGTCCAAAAATAATATTTAATTAGAAGAATATAGGAAACAGAAAAACCTCTTCCACGAAAAAGTCGTGTCAGTCCGGCAGTGCAAGAATTGCATCAGTAAACATCACGGAAGCAATTACGAATACCATGAAAAATCACTTAACGCGATGAAAATTCTTTTAAAGTAAAATAATCACAATTTAACCAAAAAAGAGAAAAGTAAAATAATCACAGAATTTGTGCCCCGATAAATCAGCAAAAGTAAAATCCAGGAATAGAGGCAAGCATGCCTCCGATATTTCAGTACCGCGCCGGAGTTGCAGTACTTAATTCCTGGTGGGGCGTGGAGGTTTTGTGGAAGTAAATTAAGATGCATGGCCGGCGGAGTCAGCAACTTCATTTTTCAAATTTCCATGTCTTATTTGTGCTAGACGGACCCAAAAAAATAGACAAGGTTGCTTGTCACGGTCACCATGCCGCACGCAAATTTCGCGGGTATGGTTGGTCGATCTGGAATATTCCAGGAAGCATCTCGTTTGATCCATGTGGCACGAGCTAGCCGTGCGTGCGTGTGGCTGGCGCCGACTAATAAATTTTAGGAGGAGAGAGTAGTTCCTTCCGGCACCGGTTAGCAGATCCGGTCATCGAGCGAGATCGACGGCCGTGGACGCTCGCCGAGTCTAACCCAAGCAAGCACCGGGGATCCATCGGGTGGAAGACCTCGCGCGAAAGAGCCTGCGAGATCAAACATAATTCCTAGCCGAGGAAAAAGTCAAGAGCCTGTTGAATTGAACTTCCGTTTTCGCCGCCCTCACCTATGGTCAGTCAAGTCCAAGCTACTCCATCTCTGACTGCTCCGATTGAAGAGGGGGGGGGGGGGGGGGGGGGGTGCGGATCGAGTCCACAAAACAAAATGAGGCACATGGGCGTCACGTTGGGGTATATCGCTTTCCCGTGTCGTTCGTTTCCGACCAGCTGGTTGGGCAGCTCATTAATTTATATATATATTCGCTCTCTTATTCGAGAAACATTACTGCACGTATCTTTTACGTGTACGCTCGGAGGGTTCGATATTAAAATTTCTGCACATATATCTTTTACCTATACGGTTGATTTTTCCGCCGCAGAAAGAGTTGAGCGAATATTACTACTGGCAGTTGGACTGGATGATTGCGACGAGGCTGCGACCAGGTCTCTGTAGTCTGTTGCAAGCAAGCTGCTCTCGATCATGGATGCAGCTAATTCAAATACGACGCCTGTTCGCAGGCGGCTATGAAGATATTAGCTGCCGGATTTCTACTTCAGCATCAAAGCTAGCAAAGTCGTCAGTTTATATATGTCAAACCACATGTCCTGCCCCACAAAGAAAAATCCTCTTCATTCTTCCGAACAGGCCGGTAAACATTTGCTGCCGGTATGCTTGACCGACTGTGGTATGCAAGTTCAAAGGGCCAGACCATTCAAAGGATGGCATCGGAAAAAAACAATACAAAAAAAAGAATCATCTTCTGATGATGATATAAAATATATATTCTCAACAATTTAGCCTGCAGTGGAAACCAAATGGACCTTTCCCATTGGGATGGAAGATCCACATGCCATTTTAAAGAGAGAGACGCCAGTGTACTGCTGATCACATTGAGTTGGAAGAGGACGAAACAAAGTCGTTGCGTAGAGTAGACAACAAATGAAATCAGCACCTAAAACTCATGGCTGTGCTTAAAAAGTTTCAAACTTTTATTTCTTAAGAAATTGACATTAACTCGAAACACATTTTGCATCCAAAGTGATTTAGCATACGATCGATCTGAAAGCAGTAGCCCCAGATATTGCAGAGGTAAATTCTACGCCCTTGGCCTAGGCACACCAAGACACTCGTTCATACCTTCAAGGCAACATAAAATTATCTTCGAACATCTAATATCATGGTCCTTCGGAGAGCAGAAGAGGAGTGTAATAATCTTACAACCGACACCCTTGATTAGCCTCCATTCCTCCACTCACAACAACATTCGGTGCAGATAATCAGCTGTTAAGACGAACAGCTAGCAGAGGAGATATATATATGGTCATATGGGGTTTCCTTGACGCCAATATTCGATAGTAGGACCCTGCTGCCCCCGCTCACCGCTGCAGGTACTTTAGATGAGTTCCACTCCCGCGATCCAAGAAATCCGAGTCACCGAAACGCCTTGCTCAAATCACCTCACTCAATGGATCCCAATCTAGAAGATCGCAAGCTTTCTCATTGTCAAGCTTCAGCATCCCTGTCACACCGTTCAGCGTAAAACTCAAATCTCTTCTGCACCTGAAAATTAGTACCAGGAAGGACATTTTTCACCTCACTAACAAGGGAGGTCATCACGTTTTTTAATCAATTTGCTAACACGTTAATGCACTGTTTGGCAGCGGTAAAATCACAGAATAAGGGCTTTATTCCATGGTTATCCTGCCAAACAGCCTTTTTACTCATAGGATAGACTGACATCCTCACGAAATTTTGTTCTTCGCGGCGCCCTGAAGGATAAAGCCACGTCGCCACCTTTCCAGCTGATAAATAAAGTATTTTCCGGAATGGATTACTCTTGATCTCTTCACCGGCTATAATCTTACAAATTTCCACAGACCATTCAATACAAAAAGAACAGTTATAGATCACTCCATACAGATTATTTTTCAATATAATTTTTTTAAAAATTTTGAATCTTTCTTTTTGATTTTAGAAAGGTTCAAAATCTTTTTATCGGCACTATTACGACCAGCTATCCGACCTGAAGAAGTACTGCATCTCAAAACTACCAAAAAAATTTCAGATAGAAATTGCTTTTCACTGATCAATAAATCTTCCTCATGAATTTTTTAAACTTTTTTAAATAGTATTTGGTTGTGGAATAAATTTTGAAGGGCTAATGAAAATTTAACTAAAATTTTGTGCTTTCCATTGGAGGGATAGGTGCATGCATTTAGTATGTTGAATTTCGTCATAATTTAGATATTGTCACAAATAATAACATTATTGTACAAAACTTACTATAATAGGTTAAGAATAGTTTTTTTATTACAGAAAAAAATCAAACAATTTACTTTAATTTTCAACTTATTCTAAACATTTTGACAACTCAATAAATTCTAGAATAAACACGCACAACTCTCCCATCAAAATGTACAGATGCAAGCTCTCAAACAACCCAACGTAACGAAACCACACCGCACTTTTGTTTTCTTTTTTTTTTTTTTTTTTGGTGGGGGGCTCGTGCCATTTTAAAACAACTCTCCTCTCACGCGGCCGGTAAAATGAAAGATATGATAACAAAAACAAAAACCAATTCATTCAGCTGTCATATCAATATTCCTCCTCCATAGCGCGCGCTGTCTACCTCTAAAAGCTCTCATTTCCATATCTTGTAAGTCACTTTGGTGCTTCCACTAGCTTTTCCATCGAGCCTTGACCAGCGGGTTAGCGAGCCATTTCCAGCGTAAAGTCCAATTTACATTCCTCAGTAACTTGTGCGAGTTCTTTCATGAAGAAGATTTTCGCCTGCACCAGCAGAAGTACTCAGGGATTGGCCCCTCCTCTCCAATGACCCAAGGATGCTCTGCTACAGCACGCAAGGTGATCCGGCGTTTGGGATCTGTAAACAACGAAAGCAAGCATGTATGGAAGAATCAATTGTGGGACTATCTGGAGCATACATCTAAAAACAGGAAATGTGTATTGTAGGATATTCACTAACCTTTACAAAGAAGCCCTTCCAACAAGCTCTTCAGTTGAGGATTGATGTCATCAGGCATGAACAATGGGTTATTAACGATCTAGCGGACATGCCACAGTTACATTAGGCTAGATGTTTGTTAGATAATCAGCAAAAGAGAAAAGAGTCACCACAAGTCCACACCTTATCATAAGTGTCCTGCAGCGTATCCCCGAGAAATGGATACTGACCCAAAACCATACAATACAAAGTAACACCTACAGCCCATGTGTCGGCAGCTTTACCATGGTGGGTCAAACCTGCATAGAAGGCATATAGCGAACACCATGGTATCATTTAGTCAACAGTGAGTGGCAATGGCTGTTAGAATGCTGTCGTGTTTCAAAGTCTAAACTACCATATTACCTAAGCAGCATTCTGGTGCAGTAAAGACAGGAGTGCCTGGAGATCTCCGGAGCACATCATTATCATCCTGCAATTTAAAAATCAACTTATCGCTTTTAAGTCATGGAGTTCAACCAACTGATTGGTAAAGCACTAGCAATTTAACACTCGATTTGAGATCCTAACAGAAGACTACAAAAAGAATGTGACATGCAATCACATTTTAAAAGAGTGCTCCACCCAAACTGCACAAAATCGCATTCGGATGGACACCCAAATGGGGTATGAAGAAGAAGCACCATCAAACAAATATAACTGAAAAGCGCAAAGATTACCATACTAGCAAAGATGAACATGTGAAAACAAATACATGAAAAGATTTGCGGACCATTGACAACCGAGAAAGCGAAAACAAGAAAAAAAATGTGAGCTTTTCATTAAGCAAGCAGACTCCAAATTACTTGAATCCACCGCAAAGGTGCAAATACAATATATTTTCCAAATCTATTTTCGTATAATGTTTACTGACACAAGGAAAGGATTAAAAGGGTTAAGGGCATAGGCTTAAGACCTAAAACTACTCTTATAATGATACCTTGGACCAGCCCAAACTGGCCCTGTATTGGGACCTTTCCAGGTCAATTCTCACATAAAATTGGACTATCAAAGTGTCATGATCCATGTACTAAACATCACTGGGCCATCCCCTGTATGGTATAGAATAAGAACTTAGACAAATAAGATCAAAAGCGGAAATAGTCTGACCTCAACAAGTTCAAGGATTCAGTCTCCAAAAGGAAAATACAAACTTAATCTGTGAGCACCCACCACTTGCAACAATAAGAAGAGTCTTTATCTATATTCCCTAGGACCATCCTTATTTAAGATGAACAAAAGAATGCAGTAGCAGAAGCCTAAAGAAGAGGAAGAACAAAGAAATCCAGTTAGTAGTTCTTCTCTCTCTCATCCCAGTTGTTGCGGAGATCCTATCCCCATTCAGATCCATGCCCCCATAACTCCTAGGACAAGAGGAGAAAAAATATAGAATTATGTGTAGCCTTTTAGTCTGACATATAACTTCGGATTTTATTATTTCATTACTATGAATTTCAATTAGAAAACAGTCATATAATATTATTCATTATTTTTCACCTTAAAAAATGTAAAAAGGGGTTAAGATACATCATAAATAACAGATACATATGCTTAATATCAGTTAAATTATATCCTTAATGCCAGTACATTGTTTTATATTTACTTCTTATTGGAGAGAGGGATGAGATGGTTGGAGAATTTGCAGCTTTAGGATCGATTGGTCATAGATCTATGTTAAAAAAAAATAGGCAAAAAAGTAGATGCACGGTTAAGGAGACAATCTGCAATAGACGGGAAAAAAGTCGAGTGATTGCATAAATAGGGATTTAACTCGTGAGACTCAGGCAATGTTCCAGGGCATGCAGGCACTGGAAATGGAACTGACAGATGACAAAATGAACTAATGCTGTAGCTATGGTTATTTCCTTATAATCATGCATTATATTACGGAAAATTAGAAATATTTCATACATAATACAATATTATGCAGCTGTTTGGACATCACATCCCTGCATGTTATCTGGATACCCAATTGCCAATATCGTCGTCAGGCAGCCTGTGCCTAAAGGACTGCATCCAGGGAGACCATCTGCATTTAGACAGCTTCACCAAAGTATAGCAGATAGTATTTCAATATGAAACAGGCATCTGAGCAAATTTAGATTCTTGAACGGAACAACATTAATCTTTAGCAGGACAAACAGCAAGGTACTACAGAGAGTATACAATAATTACCCGCCACACCCCCCCCCCCCCCAACCCAACCAAAAAAAAGAGAAAAATCCAAAACAAAAAGGCACAAATAAAGAGAAATGCGACAAAAACATATTATAAATGCAGGAAAATACACATCTTTTGGTGATTATATGTTATGATTGTTTGGTAATAAAGTATGTTTAAAAAAAAAATGGGCTTGCCAAAATTAATCAGCTACCATATTCACCTATATGCTGTCCACCAATTATGAAATAACAATTAGTAAGAGTATGCAAAAGATCAGACAATGAATGGCAGAGACAAACATTTTATCTTCCACCTCATTCTTTCTGTATTTTAACACCACCTAATTCTGTTCCATCCCATTAAAAATCCGTACAAAATAACAATATGCCAATATTACCTCAAAAACCTGGCTAACACTGAAATCTCCGATTTTTACTTTGCCATTTCTTGTCACCAAGAGGTTATCAGGTTTAATATCCCCATGGACAATATTCTGCACATGAGAAAAATGACCAAGATAATGACAGTAATAATAAACACAATGATAGAAAGAGCTGTAAATGTTTCAAACAGGAGTTGAATCACTTCTTTCAAAAGCATTATTACCTATTCACTAGCACAAATTAGTAAATATCCTATTCGCTAACATGAATAAGTAAACATCCTAGGCAAATATTCAAGTGTAGAATTCTTTATATTCTGGAAATTCCTAGTATACAATATGAATCAAATTTGACACAACAGTTAGGAAGTGAGAAATGCACTCTCAGGTTGTTCCCATACATCAAATATCAGCTATCTCTGATAGTCGATCTATAGGCCTCAAACTCTTACATGCACTTTCAAAGCAGACTTGCAATTATCTAAAGAGTTCTAACTTATTAGTGTGACAATTTTGTTTTTGTTTCTTTTCTCTTTGATTTTAAGAATCATTTGAGGATTGTGCTTCAAGTTGGCTCTCTAGCTTATAATTCAGCCTCAAAGTCAATGTGATTTCCCTCATCACGCTCATCTTTTTTTTTTCACATTTTCTACCTTTTGAAGTCTAGGGAAACATCAAGCGGCCACTTTTTGGTTGCATAAATTTCTAAATGACTAGTAAAGAACCCACTAACCACCCTTCTAGATTTCATAGCATACATCTGCAGCTGCATTGACCAGGAGATGAGCATCAAATCAGAAATCCAAATGTTATTAGACTTTGTTGGACCAAATTGATTTACGTGAGAACCCATGTGGGCATGTGTTTAGTCCCACATTAGCTATGCCCTGGATAAATTTTGGCTACTTATACGGGACCAAGGAACCCAAACAACACCTTCGAGCTAGCTCTTTTGGGCAAGATCTTGGATTGTTACAAATGGTATCATAGCGGAATTCACTTATGGCAAATGTGGACTAAGGGACAATAAAGCATGGGCCCATTTAGGTTGATCACGGCTGATCGTGGTATTTTTTTAGATAAACAGTTAGTCGTAGTATTTGTGATTGGATTTGAATAGATTGGACCTTTAGCCCATCTTTAGCCTAGCTAGATGCCAGGGCCTAAATAAAGGCATATATGAGGATTCGCGCAAACATATGTTTAGTCCAACATCAGTTATTCACTAAGCAAGGTTTTCATCCCTAAGAGTGCTAATGAGCCGAGCAACTTGAGAGCTGTTCGAGCTCAACTCAAGCCCAAGCTCAGCTCAACTTGGCTATTACCGAGCTCGACTAGCTCGACTAGCTCGAATAGCTTTTCAAGTCAAACTCGAGTAGCAAAATACTCAGCTCAAAGAGTCGCAAGCCTAGTCGAGTATATATACATGGTAATATTATATTATATTATATTTATATTATATATCATTAATTTAAAATTTTAAAATAAAATATTTATTTTTTTAATCTGACCTAACTCCTAACTTCTAACCATATTTTTTAATTATAACTTGAGCTTGAGTATGGCTCGGAGGATATTTGAGTCTAATCGAGTCCGAAATTGGATATTCTAGCTTGATCAATGTCGAGTCAAATTTCAAGCCTGAGTATTTTGAATATAGTTGAGCTCAAGCCTCTAGATACTCAACTCGGCTTGGCTCGGCTCTATTGTGCCCCTAGGAATCTCGATCGTCCCATCCAATTCCTATGACAAAATAGGACCGGGATCGAGTTGGAACTCTGAAACCCATCTATGTGGCAAGAGAAGAAGAAAGAGGAAATAAAGGAAATAAAGATGAAAGAAAGGTAAAAATGAAAGGAAAGAAGAGAAGAAAAATGAAAAAAAAAGAGAAGGAAAGGAAAAGAAAAAGAAAGAAGGAAAAAAAGAAAGAAAATAGGAAGAAGAAGAGAGAAAAAAAAAAGAAATAAAGGGATAAGGAAAAGAAAGAAAAAGGAAAAGAAAGAAAGGTAGAAAAAAATAGAAAGGAAGAAAGGAAGGAAAGAAAGAAGAAAGGAAAGAAAGAGAGAAAAGATAAAGAAATGATGAAAAGAAAGGGAGAGAGACGGTGGATATCTATCGAGATATATGATTGAGATTGCCGCTAGGACAAAGGCTAAGAATGGGACCGGAGGGTCGAGACTTTGAAACCCATCCATGCAAGAGAAGCAGAAAGTGAAAAAGGAAGGAAGGAAAGATGAAGAAAAAAAAAAGAATGGAAAGAAGAAGAAAAAGGAAACAAAGAAAGGAAAGGAGAAGAAAAAAAGAAAGGAAGGATAGAAAGAAGAAAGAAAAAAGAAAGAAGAAGAAAAAGAAAAAAAGAAATAAAAGGATAAGAAAAAGAAAGAAAAGAAGCTAGAAGAAAAAGAAAGAACAGAGGAAAGAAAAGAAAGAAAAATGAAGGTAAGTAAGAAAGAAAGGAATAATGGAAAGAAGGGGAAAGAGATGGAGGATATCTACCGGGATGCATGATCAGGACTACCGGAGGAATGCAACAGGACAGCAGGACATCCCGTTCCATTGAAAAACCAGAACACCTCCATCCCACAGGATTTAAAACCTTGGCACTAAGTAGATTTTGTGTTTTTATATAAAATCAAGGGATCCAAATAATATCTTCCAGCTAGCCCTTTTGGGTGAGGTCTTAGAGTATTACAATTTATAAATCTGACCTCATGTTATTGGATTAAACTTGTCGGTTAAGGTTATCGACCATATATCTGAGCAACATACATTAAATAAAACCTCCAAGGGTTCAATTCAAATAGGAAAACTTATAAGTCAGATTTTCTTGCTCTGCATATTAAAACCATGAGTGAAGGAATGCTATAATCAAGATCACCAACTTCTCAATGGAAGAGCATCTGAGAGATCATAGAAAATCATATCCATAAATTCTAATACCATTAATTTCCAAATTTATAAAGACCTTGATCATTCAAACACGTTTTGCATGTATGCAATGCCCTATGAGAAGATCTTAAGTTACGTCTGACCATTATTCAAGAATAAAAATTTTAAAACTAAAAAAGATACTAAAAATTAGGGGTGGCAATCGGGGCAGGTCAAATACAAATTAGGCCAAAAAATTGTCAACCCATTTATTAAACAAATCAAAAATCCAAACTCAAACCTAACCATTTTATTAAATAGGTAATCCAACACGATCTACAAAGCGTTGAGTCAAGTTAAACGGTTTAAACGAGTTAAGCATTGCCACCCTCACTAAAAATAAGCTATTTCACAACATGCTAATTAACTAGCACAAAATATATTAGAAAAAAATGTCATTTAAACATGATAACGGTTCAATATAAATAAAGAGGCATGTATCGCATACACGGCACATTGATAAATCAGTCTAGATATCATGGTTGTCCATGGACATGTATGTCAAATGCCATAGCATGAACAAAACTAATATCATAAAGTTTAACCCTGATTTAGACCTACGAGCAAAAGATTATGGATGTTCAAAGAACAAATTTTACATCTTACATGAGAGTGGAGATACATAAGACCTGCAACTATGTCCCGCAAGTATCTTCTAGATGTACTTTCTCCTAAACCACTAGCTGGACCAGAAGCCTCACATACCCACTTCCCTTCAACATATTCTAGAACTGCAAAAGAGAGAAGGACGTAAAACCACATACATTTAATTCATAGTTTCTAATAAAGAACATTTTTAAAAGTGGGAAGACAAAATAAACAGAAAAGGCCCGTGCAATGATAGGACAAAAGTGTTAATAAATACCCATGTAGAAGTGATCTGTGTTTGGGTCATCAATCACCTCAATGAGATTAACTATATTGGGATGATCCAGCATTTTCATGATGGATGCCTGCAAACAGAAGATAACACTTTGGACATCGATTTCTACAATACCTTGCTACTTGCAAATTACAATGATTTAGAAAATAGTGCATGCATTAAATTTAAAAAAATAAAGAATACGTAATATGCGAGAAAAGGACAATAAATTGATACACAACTCTGAGCAAAGAATGTTTTTCTATCATTGTAATTATAATGTTGAGCTTACCACCATTTTTTTCAATTAAACAAAATAATTCAATAAAAAGCCAGAAACACATTGAGTTTCAGTAAAGTTTGTAGTCAAGAGTATTCTATTAGTCATAGAAGTTTAGTATTCCGTAGTCCATAAGTCGGAGGTTCATTAAAAGCCATCCATTCAGGAAGAGGAAAGACAAGAATCAAGTTATATGGTTGACTAGATTTCTTGTCTTTTCTTTATTGTCCATCATCCTTTTCTTCCTCATATACGTTCTAATTCTTCACTTTGTAATCCTTCTTATCATCTTCTTTCTTCGTCCTCTCGTACCTTCTCTAGTAAAAGAAACCGCTGATTCATCTTATTTTTCTTCTAAGGGAGTGAGAAAAAGAATTGCACTCTTCACTCTTGTCTCATCTCATTTATATAGGGAAAAAAGAGGTATGAAAAGGCACAGCTATTGAAGTCTCATGGTGCCACCTTCATTTCATTTTTGGATATGAATTCCTATTTCCCATCTATTCTAGCTTCCACCCTCTATAAATTGCACAACATCATTGATCATGTAGAATTGCAGATGTTGATGAGTTTTTAAAAAAATTATACTGGAAAGTTGAACACTCAACAGAGTTTGACAGTGATTTACAGACAACTCTAATGTAACATCAAATAAAACCCTTTAGAAATGGTGTCCCATTCTTGGCCAAGGCAACTTTAGGCAAGAGAAAGCCTTTCCATGAAACCTAGAAGGTCAATTTACAAGTAGACCGACCATTTTGGCCATGCAACTTTCACTTGTAGAATCATGGAGCAACTGCCAAAGGTTCCTCTAGACCTCAGAATAGTCTTAATAAAGTGGAAAGATTAACCTAGCTTTACCTGAGACATAAATAAGTACAAAGCAAAACAAGAGAAAATCCCTAAAAAGTATAGTTTACATTCACAAATATACTAAGTAACCACAAAATGGCATACGCACCTCCCGGAGAACATCAGTCATGGCTGTTTCTGAAGGTGCCACTCTCAACTTTATCAAATGTGATTTGTGGAAAACCTACAAGTATAAAGCATAATTGTTTACATTGGATTTCTGGAGCAAATCCTAGACACGATTACAAAGGTGGCTGAAGACAATAAGCATTTGACATAATTACAAAGGTTGCTAAAGATGACATGTCCTGCAAATTGTAAGCTCAACATCATGATTTGCTTAAGAGTTCAGATTAGCTAGTTTTACAGTAAATAGTGCTGAGAAAGAAAATAAGTGAATGTATGAGCCTACATGCACAACCAAATTTGGCATGCCAATTAAATGAGATCCAAACACAGATTTCATATAACTATGACTGATTATCAATAAATGGCAAATATTCTTGACCTGAAAACATGGCAATGACTTAAAATTGCTCAGTTAATAAACAGGCCATACTTGGGTAAGGGTTGATCAAGTTCAATATTCACCAAACCCTGTATGATATATAATATTATTAAGTATATAAAACTATTTATATTCTTCTACATATTATGTACAACACATTTCACTCTCATCCAACATTTTTTTTTTGGAAAAAAAAACAACTTGGCCACTTAGTCAGCCACATAAGGTCCTTAATGTTTTGCATCAACGTTGAGTATGGAGGATGAGATAGACCTATGAATTAGTATTGAATGTTGCCAAGTTGGTACTTCCGTTTGACTCATATATTATTTTTCATTTTTTTGCTATTAACTGTATTTTTATATTTCTTATATTTATTAGAATTAATGTTTTTGACTGCCTTGACCTCTGGCCACCTATACAATCATTTGCTATCCCTCTAGCGGCCCATCCACCACACAATCACCCTCTTCCTTTGCCCTCTCCCACCCCTTTCTAACACCATCCACCCCTTCCTTTTCCCATCTAACCCTGCTGTTGACCCCTTAAGCTACCTTTCCTTCATCACCTCCTTCAAATCTCCTCTAGTCGTAATGCATTTTCTAGCTCATAACTACACTGAACTGTGCAATTGGACAGAAAAACCAATCATAATCAATTCAGGAGCAGGTTTAGTTTTTGAAATTTTGTGGATACTAAATAAACTCGGGAGTTTCAGTTCATGGATCAGACTCAGAAGGACCCAATGTGATCCAAATTTGATCTACTTAGAGGCCTGAACCAAATATTGACATGCATTTGCATAAGGCGCTCCAATGCCTAAGAACAAATACCAAAATTGGCATTGAACAAATATAGTCGGTACCAAATAAAGTAGTAATAGCTGTAATGACAATCAGTATTATCTATGGAAGGGGAAAAGAACAATGAGAAACAACTTGGGTACCTTGATTGCATATTGTCTCCCATCTTTAATGCTTCGGTAGAGCACCTGTTTGTTTGCAACAAGAATTTATTTATTTTGAAAAGCTAAACTAACTAATGTTAATAGTGCCAATCTTACCACTTTCCCATAACTGCCCGAACCAATCTTACACTCTCGAACATATTCATTAACCATTTTGTTTCCATTTTCATCCTGAAGCACATCAAAAATGACGAAAAACAAGCAACTGTTAGCATCATCACTAGATATGGAATATAAGCAATAAAACTGAACAGTGCTCATTCTGCAAGAAATTTCATTAGAATTGTGTGCGTGTGTGTGTTCCAGTTGCAAAGAACACAAGAGAGTGTCCCATATACTTGATCCTTGACACTGGAAGTTACAGTTTTATGGGTTAAAGCAGTAAACCTAGAAATGCCGAGGTTGTCAAACCCACATTTCAAAAAGAAATGGTTGGATCAAAAGCACAATACGATAAAATAGTTATGACTGCAAAGCTTATACAATTACTAGCCATGGTGAACTGGAAGCAGGAGCTTTTATCTACTATATCTGCAGCTATATAAGGGACCAGATTCAAACAATGTGCAGATAACACCAAATTATGAGCTAACACAATCAGAGAACATATTTATGGCCCCATGATTGATTTTAAAATGGCACATCATGAGAGAAAGGTTCAAATCATCAATTTAAAGCAAGCTTTATAATGCAGAAGGGGAATAGAATGAAAATTTTCGTCTACCTCAGAGAGTTTAACTTTCCAAGTTTCCTTCACTGGGACTTCCCTGCATATCAAGCCATTTCGAGCTCTTGACAAGAGGATTTCTTCAGAATGCTTAACGGACCGATGCACACCATTGTCACTTGCATTTCTACTGTCTCCACTGTACAAGATGCCATCCACATCTTCCATGTTATCCGGCAGAAGGAGCTCTTGGGAGAACCGGGTGCCAGAGCCTCGGAGCGATATCGGGAATCTACGAGGCTTCCTCAAAAATCCAAAGCAACCACAGCAGTCCATTTCTGTCAGGTTCAAGAAGGAAAAGGCACCCCCACACATGCAGTACCTACAAAATCAGAGAACAAATACTATGGCAGGAGGCCACATGCGTGTTGTGTCTGGAGCTGAAAGTTTTGCAGTTTCCAAAGCGCTGCAATCAGAAAATCAGAGAAGCTCATGGATCCTGATAGAATGATTATCATAAGTGAAGAACATCAAAATCCAATCTCTTGATTGGAGAGTAAAGAACAAACAGGAATTGAACTCTAAAGAGAAGCCGTGACTCTAAGGATGATATGATATTGTGGTTTGATATTTTATTTCTTTTCTAAGACAAAAATCTCATGCTGTTTTTTTTTTCTCTTGTTCCCATAGCCTCGCAATAAACCGGCAGGTATCAATCTCCAGGGTTTCACAGGAAACTTCCATGGTCACAGGCGTGATATCCGACATGAAAACCTTGTCTTAGGCCATATGATAAATAATAGTAGAATTCCCAGATCAATTCTACTCTTGAATAGAGAAACAGGTTGACCACAGGATTGACAAGACAAGATGATCCGAGGGTTACATGTACGAAGGAGCCGGGGAGGGGTTGGGTGCTACAAGCCAAATAAGAGCGGGTGCCACTCGCAAAGAGGGACGAAGCAGACCGTGGGATCGACGCCCTGGCGACCCACCACCATCTCAGCCCCGCCCGGCGGCGCCCGTGATCCAGCGTACCAACAAACCTACCCGCAGCTCACCTCTTCTATACTCTCTCTCTCTCTCTCTCTCTCTCTCTTTCTGCAGCAGCGTGGAATTAAATTTTCCACGATGATGATCGATGATTGGTGTCAGAAAAATAACAGACAATAGCCACGAGGAGCGGAGCAAGGGAGCGAGGGAGAACCCACCAATGGTCATCCCATCGCCGTTTGTGCCTCCTGGTAGAGGAGAAAAGCAGGCGGCCTGCCCCTCGATTGCTTGCTACTAACAAACGACAAATTCTACAAACTAAAGAGAGGAGACATAGGAGGAGAAGAAGAAGAGGGGAAAGCAGGAGGAGGGGCATAAGCGTACCATACCCGCATATCGGGGAAGCTAAGAAGACGGAGAAAAGAAGAATCGAGGATCGGTGGTCTACCGATTCATCGATCCCGCTTCTCCCTTGCTGTCGGACGCGAGCAAGGGGCAAGGGGCGTGCGAGCGAGCGGAGAAGGCCGCCGTTCGATGAAGAAACCCTAGTCAACTTTCGCCTCCGAGCACAGCCGAGAGATGAAATGGAGGAGGAGGAAAGGGGACGAGACCTCTTTTGCCCTCCCGCTCACCGTCCAGAAAGGAGATGGACGGACGGACGGACGGACGGGCGGGCCGGCGGGCGGGCGGAGATGCGCGGGTGTACCGGTGCTGCCGCAGCCCCGAGTCGGGATTAAGAGAGCCAAAAAAAAATTCTCCTGATTTTATCCCTAAAATCAATTTATCACCATTAATTTAATTCCAAGAGGGGGTATTGCGGCTTCATCCTTCTCGAGGGTCAGCTTTGTCGAAATCCGTGGTTGCATTACGGCATCCCCGGTATAATTAGACGTGCGCACGGTTCGGTTGGGATCGAGTTAGGATTATTTTTGAAACTGCACTGATTTGATTAATTTTTTAAATAATCAATCGCCTAAAAAAATGGTTTAAATTAATTAAAAAATCTTGCATGGTTCGAATCAATTGGATTGATGCTCCCTTCCCAATAAATTCTAGTATCGATAAAAAAAATTCTTTTTTCTGTCTATATATTATGGTTCGAATGCACCAATTTATTATTGCTGTACATGGATGATGAATTTCCACAGCCAATTCTAATAAACTTATTGTAGGTTCTTATTAACATACATCCAGCAAGCATTGAATTGTTTGATATAAGGAGAACTTATTTCTCACGATTCTAAAATAAAATTATTTTATTGCTTTTACTGTTGCTCAAATTCTTCTTTTTAGCTAATCAGTGTTGTCGAGATCAGAACTAAGTCATCCTGTCTAAAGCAAAATCAAACAAGGGGAAAAAATGAAATTGATAGGAAATCATAGCCAAATGGCTAAGGTAGAAATCTGGAAAACTATTATTTGTCAAAAAAAAAATATAAACCGGCTCCCTGTATCTTGAAAGTAGACCACCATTAATAATTTATATATAAGCAGGACAAATTTTATTTTAAAGAAAGCACCTTTCATAGCATGCCTCGAACCAAGTAGCATTAAAACTTAATTTATTTATTTAGTATATACAGAAAACTATTAATGAAATATTAGAAATAAAATAATTAAATAATATAAAAGAGATTTATAAAATTTTAACGGATAGATTTTTTAGACACTATACTTGCATGCACCGTAGAGTTTTTTAACCACGGTCATAACTTTGCAAATTTGCATGATTTCTGTTAGGGTTTGAAAAACCACATGGTTCATTTGATCCAGTGCTAGTGTTGTTTTTCTGGGTGCATCTTTTACTAGCACCCATGGGTTATCCATATGATTTTAGTTGCATTGAGGATTTTCTTTACTTTTCTTTTTTCTTTTTATATAGAGAGAGAGAGAGGCTGGGGAGGCATTCTAACCCCATTGCCTATAACTCTCTCCCACCACCGAAGCCCAGGTTCCTGGGCAGATCGAGTATGGTGCTCACGACATTGAGGTACTGGGTAAGTGTCGGATCTCTTGGCTTAATCGGCAAAGGGTCGGACCATTTCAAACTAGGGTGTGGTGTTTCGCTGAGTTTTTATACGGATGATTCTTCATAGCAGAAACGTTCCAATGATGATAAATACAAGGCAATGCAGATACATATTGTGACACCAACTTACATGAATCAACAAGATACAGCAACTTCTAAGATGCTCACAAGAAGTTCTACAGTGCAGTAGGATAAAGGTCACAAGCTTATGGCATAATGGATCGGGGGATTATGACATTGCCGATGTTGTTGTGCCATGGATCAGCCAAATGGCTTGCCAGATTCTCCAACGGTCCTGTTCCAGGGTAAGCTGATTGCTGGACGCAGAAACCAACAAAGGCCAACAGCGCAAGGCGGCCTATGAACCAAACATATAAAAGCAAAAACCGTGAGCCATAGAACAGTTAAATGTGGAAAGGAAACAATATTTCCGAACAGTTAAATGAGGATAAAGCCAGACCATTCTTGATCTCCTTGACCTTGTACTCCTTGAGTTTTTCGGGATCCTTGGAATAGCCCAGAGGATCAAAGGCTCCACCTGGGTACTTCTTCTTCTCCGGGTCCTTCTCCATGCTGCGTTGGTGCTCCACAAAAGCAATGGCGAGGAATTCAATAACAAGGATGGTCGGTAGGGTGCCCCAAGGGACTGGGTTGCCTAAGTACGTTGCCTGTCCACCGGGTATCGCTGCCCACTCTTGAGCCTTCACCCAGTTGCCCAGCCCCAGTGCCTCTGGCACCAACATCCCTGGCTGCAAAACCGCAAACCAACCCCATTAGCCAGTCAACTATTAAAACGAACCTAAGCTAACCTAGAAGGATGTTTCGAGAACTAAAAAAAAAAGGGGAAAAACAATCCCAATGTACCCACCACGGGTTTATGAGGTCTCACATCTTTCAAATTAGCTATTTCGCACATTACTAACAATTTGAGTTGAAAGGAATTACCTAGAAAAGCTTTAGTAGGATATGGTGGTCGATGTCACACCAAGCCTCCCCTAACTAAATTATGTATTTTTATGTATGTTAGCCTCTCAGGCTTTCCTAACAAATCTTTTATTCTCTTAATGTCATAGGCCCTATTTGGAAGAGCTTTTGAAGTGTCAAAAAATACTTTCTGGCCCTCCAAAAGTACTTTTGAATGAAAAAAAGGTGTTTGGTAAAAATTTCGGAAAGCTGTAAAGCTGAAAACAGTTTTCTGGAAAAAGCTCCATTTTGGAGCTTTCCGAAAATACTATTTTCAGCTTTATCGGAAAGCTATTTTTTTTTGACCAAAATACTCCTATTTAAAAGTCTATTTTCTTGCCAAAAACCTCCATCCCACGCCTCTTCCTCTCCCTCACTGTTCCCTCTCTCTCCCTCTCTATCTCCTTCTTCTCAACGCGCCACCTGTTTTCCTTTTTTTTCTTGGTGAACCCATGGTGGCAGCCACTACATCGGCCACTACTCGTGGCCGGTGACCCTTCCTTGGGTCGTCGTGACACCACCTGTGGTGCGCGGCCGGCTAGTCGAGCGGCCAAGCTCGGCCGTGGGGTGGCCGGACCTCCGCCAGCCGCGGAACCACGGCGTCCCAGCCGCGGAATTGGGGAGGAGAAGAAAAGAGAAGAAGGGAAGGGAGGAAGGAAGAAGAAGAAGAGAAGAAAAAGGAAAGGAAAAAGGAAAGAAAAAAAGAGAAGAAAAGGGAAGAAAAGGGAAAAAAAAGAAGAAAAGAAAAGAAAAAAAAGAGAAGAAAAGAAAAGAAAAAGAAAAATAAAGAAATAAATAAAATAAATAAATAATTGCATAAATAAGGAGAAGAAGAGATGAAAAAGAAAAGAAAAAGAAAAGAAAAAAAAGAAGAAAAAGGAAAGAAAAAGAAGAAAAGGAAAAAAAAAGAAAAGAAAAGAAAAAGAAAATAAATAAATAAATAAATGCATAAAAAAATAAATATATAAATGAATAAATAAATAAATAAATAAGATATAAATAAATGCATAAATAAATATTGTTACGGGGGAAATAAGCCGCCATGCCCCACGTGACCGGCACGCGCGCCCAGGAAGACTACGGCTGCCCTTTGATCCAGCAATCCGACCCCGAGTCGGACATCCTCGGCCCCGCAGCCCGACCCCGAGTCGGCTGCCCTTTGATCCAGCAATCCGACCCCGAGTCGGACATCCTCGGCTCCGCAGCCCGACCCCGAGTCGGCTGCCCTTTGATCCAGCAATCCGACCCCGAGTCGGACATCCTCGGCTCCGCAGCCCGACCCCGAGTCGGCTGCCCTTTGATCCAGCAATCCGACCCCGAGTCGGATATCCTCGGCTCCGCAGCCCGACCCCGAGTCGGCTGCCCCTTGATCCAGCGCTCCGACCCCGAGTCGGAGATCTCTTGATAACGACAGGCTATTCCCCAGAGGCACGCCGCGGCCTCCTGCTCCACTACTCCCTGCAACGGCTGTATCCGATGCTGCTCCACGATCTCCTGCATCAGCCGTACAAAGCGGAGCCCCACTATGCCCTGACGTGGCCGTACCCGGTGCTGCTCCACGACGCCCTGTAACGGCCATGTCAGTGGCCACACCATCGTGCCCCACGATAACGAACCCCCCTGAGAGACCCCCCAGCCAGGTATATATGCGGCTGGGGGGAGGTGAGCAATATCTCCCAGAGCACTCTCTTACTTGCGATTATCACCTCTC
The DNA here is from genome assembly GCF_051530095.1 of Phoenix dactylifera. Lineage (NCBI taxonomy): Eukaryota > Viridiplantae > Streptophyta > Magnoliopsida > Arecales > Arecaceae > Phoenix > Phoenix dactylifera. Next base: position 32,850,450 of record NC_143199.1, read on the forward strand.
CTCCTCCTCCAATCTCCTCTGACTTGACCGTCGGAGGGCCATCACCACCCTGGTGGTGGTGCAAGGCTTGTTTGCAGGTTTCTTGGCGGAAGGTGGAGCGCAACCAACACCAACCAAGACAACTCAGACGGAACCCCGTTCACACCGCAGTGCCAATTGTTCACGATTTGGACCACCAGCAACAGTTGGCGCTAGAAGGAGGGCCCGAATCTTAGAACGATCGTAATGGCACGGCGAGGTGGTCGTGGAGCTTCCAATGCTTCCGGTCGCGGAGCCTCTCGCGCCTCCGGCCGGGAGGCTGCTGCGTCCCCAACGCACTCTCAGCAGCACTCCACCGCCCCTTCTCCCATTCAGACGGTCGAAGCTGCCCAGTTCGACCAGCTAGCCCAGCAGGTTCGCACCCTCGCGGAGGCAGTGCAGAATCTGCAGGGCGTGATCTCTCGGGTGCCGCAACGGGCTCAGGAGCCGCTGCCCCCCGAGCACTCGCCTCTTCCTCACAACCCGCGCTCCTTCCTCTCCCATGGAGAGGAGCGCCGGCGCGAGGAGGATTCTCGAGTGCGGTCCATTCTGCCAGGACCTTCTCATCGGAGCTGTGCGGGGTACGAGAGGCGGACCCGGGCGCGTTCTCAGACACCCCAGTCCTCGAGGGGCCCGCACTCCAGTCGGTCCCCCTCGCGCCGCTCCTTGTCCCCCACCCACCGGTCGCGCTCCCTGGACCGGCGGGTGGACGATCTCCACAGACAACTCCAGGTCCTGAAGGGCCACTCCAAAGATCCCTTCGCTGACTTGGAGATCTCCTCCCAGCCGGCGCTTGCCTCGAGGATCCTGCGGACCCCGAACCCGCCGGGGTTCAAAATGCCGGCGATCGAACCCTACGACGGGGCGGCGGACCCGCGGGACCACGTGGAGAGTTTCAGGACTCTTATGCTCCTCCATGGAGCATCGGATCCGCTCCTCTGCAAGGCCTTCCCGGCGACCCTCCGTGGCCCGGCAAGGGCATGGTTCGCCGGCCTGGAGGCTAACTCCATCCAGTCCTTCGACCAGTTCACCCGCTTCTTCATCAGCCATTTCGCCGTCAGTAGCAGGCGGCGACTGGTCTCCGACTCCCTCTTTGATGTCCGGCAAAACGAGGGAGAAAGCCTGCGGGATTATCTCACCCGCTTCAACAAGGCTACACTGGAGGTCCGGAACCTGAGCCAGGAAGTGGCTCTCTCAGCCCTGAAGCGTGGCTTCCGGAAGGGCAGACTCACCTTCTCCCTGGACAAACGCCTGCCGCGGAGCTTCCCGGAGCTGTTATCTCGGGCAAACCAGTATGCAGACGCCGAGGAGGCAGCCTCCCACCGGAACAAGGAGGCCGCCGAGGCCCCTCTAAAGCCCGGGAAGAAAAGGCGAAAAGAGGCACCCCAGAGGAGGAGCCCGACGCCTCAACGCCGGCGCAGAAGCCCGTCACCAGCAAGGAACCACGGCGCCACACGCCCTCGTTCTCCGCACCGACGCTTCAACCGGTATACCCCACTCCTGGCCCCCCGGGCCCAGATCCTCATGGAGGTCAAGGGGCGGGAGGACCTCCCGGTCCCGAGGCAGATGAAGAAGATCCCTGGGAGGAGGCCTTCTCGGGCGTACTGTGAGTACCACCGAGACCACGGCCACGATACCGAAGACTGCTTCCAGCTTCGGGACGAGATCGAGGCTCTCATTCGCCGAGGGCGTCTCGGTCGATATGTAAACGACCGACGTCCCCCGGCAGACCCGCGTCCGGTCGACCCGGCCCCTCAGGAGCCTCGGGAGCAGAATCGACCCGTTGCGGGAGTGATCCACACCATCACTGGGGGCTGCTCTCGGCCCGTGAGGAACGCAGGGGGCTCGGCGGAAGCATCAGGAGTGGCCGTCGCGAAGAGGCAGCGGGTCGGAAATGTAATCACTTTTTGTGATGAAGATGTAAAGGGGGTTCAGACTCCCCACGATGACGCCATGGTGATCTCTCTCACTATGGCGAACTATGATGTAAGGCGTGTTCTTGTGGATAGTGGAAGCTCAGCTGATATTTTGTATTACGAGGCCTTCCAAAAGATGAGCTTGTCCCGACAATTGTTGCACAAAACATCCACCCCCCTCATAGGATTCACTGGAGACGCTATCTCGGCCGAAGGTGTCATTGAGCTGCCTGTGACTGCGGGCGTTGCACCCGCAGAAGCCACGGTGCGACTCGGGTTCTTGGTCGTCCGTGTCCCCTCGGCCTACAACGCTATCCTCGGACGACCCGGACTGAACGCCCTTCGCGCGGTGGTTTCTACCTACCATTTGCTCATGCGGTTCCCCACGGCGGCCGGGATTGGAGAGGTCCGAGGTGACCAACCAACCGCACGGCAGTGTTTCCTAGCAACTCTCAAAGGGAAGAAGCCCATAGAGGCCCTAAGCGTCGAGTCCCTTGACGCCAGAGACGAAGTGGCCTTGCGGCACGGGGAGCCGGCCGAGGGCGTAATCGAAGTTCCCCTCGAAGAAGGCCGCCCGGACCGCACGGTCCGGGTCGGTGCCAACCTCGACTTGGAAGCTCGGCTCCGGTTAGTGGAATTCCTCCGAGCCAATGCTGATGTGTTTGCCTGGTCGGCGGCCGATGTACCTGGGATCGACCCGGAGGTCATTTCTCACGCCCTCAACGTCGACCCGACCCACCGACCAGTAAAGCAAAAGAAGAGACACTGTGCCCCGGATCGGATCCGGGTGGTCGACCAGGAGGTAGACAAACTCTTGGAGGCAGGTTTCATAAGGGAAGTGAGCTACCCCGAGTGGCTGGCAAACGTCGTACTTGTCCGGAAGGCGAGCGGGAAGTGGAGGATGTGCGTCGACTACACCGACCTGAACAAGGCGTGCCCCAAGGATAGCTTTCCGCTCCCGCGAATAGACCAACTGGTCGACGCGACTTCCGGATATCAGCTGCTGTCTTTCATGGACGCCTTCTCCGGCTACAACCAAATAATGATGGCTCCACAGGACGAGGAGAAAACGGCCTTCATAACAGACAGGGGGCTGTACTGTTACAAGGTAATGCCCTTCGGTCTGAAGAACGCTGGCGCTACTTACCAGCGCCTCGTCAATAAAATCTTCAAGGAGCAGATCGGCCGGAACATGGAGGTGTACGTGGACGATATGCTGGTAAAGAGCCGCCATGCGGATCAGCACATTGCGGATCTGGAGGAGACCTTCGCCACCTTGCGGAAGTTTCGTATGAAGCTAAACCCAGCGAAGTGCGCCTTTGGTGCTTCGGCCGGGAGGTTCCTCGGCTTCATTGTCAACCAGCGGGGGATCGAGGCCAACCCGGACAAAATCAAGGCCATCCAAGATATGTCCCCTCCGACCAAAGTGAAGGAGGTTCAGGAGCTCGCTGGGAGGGTCGCCGCGCTCGGACGATTTGTGGCAAAATCGGCCGAACGCTGCCAACCGTTCTTCAAGGTGTTGAAGCGCCCGAAAGACTTCCTCTGGACGGCTGAATGTCAAGTGGCGTTCGACCAGCTCAAGGAGTACATGGCGTCTCCTCCCCTGCTGTCCAAGCCGCAAGAGGGGGAGATGCTCTACCTTTACCTGGCGGTCTCCCCAACCGCAGTCAGCGCAGTACTGGTTCGGGAAGAGGCAAAACTTCAGAAGCCCGTGTACTACACCAGCCGAGTCCTCCGGGATGCCGAGACGCGGTACACGAAGGCTGAAAAGATCGCCTTCGCGCTGCTGACTGCGACCAGGAGGCTTCGCCCCTATTTCCAGGCTCATTCTGTCACCCTTTTGACCGATCAACCACTGCGGCAGATCCTCAGCAATCCTGAGAATGCGGGACGGCTGGTGAAGTGGGCAGTAGAACTTGGTGAGTTCGACATCCGCTACCAGCTCCGGCCCGCCATCAAGGCCCAGGTGCTCGCGGACTTTCTCGCTGAGTGCACTGTGCAGGAGGCGGAACCTAGGCCGCCGGAAACACCCAGCCTCGATCTCCCGATCTGGACGCTCCACATTGACGGGTCGTCGAACCCTGAAGGTGGAGGGGCTGGGCTGGTCCTTACCAATCCCGATGGAGTGATAGCCGAGTATGCCTTGAGGTTCGGATTTCCAGTGACCAACAATGAGGCGGAGTACGAGGCCCTAGTCACGGGACTCAAACTCGCCAAGGAGCTCGGCATCCGGCGTCTGAAGGTCTTCACCGACTCCCAGCTGGTGGTCGGGCAGGTTCGAGGAGAGTTCGAGGCACGGAGCCCGACCATGCAGAGCTACGTCCGGAAGGTGCAAGCACTCATTCCCGACCTCGGCAGTATTGACATTCAGCAGGTCCCAAGGAGCGAAAATGCTAGGGCCGACAGGTTGTCCCGCTTGGTGGGCGCTGAGGCACACAACTTGTCAAGGGCGATATACCTGGAGACCCTAGATGCCCCGAGCATCGGCGAGGCTGAAGCGGTAATGGCAATTGATCCGGAACCATCTTGGATGGACCCGCTTGTAGCTTACCTCGCCGAAGGGATCCTCCCCGAAGATGAAGATCAAGCTCGGCGACTTGTTATGAAGTCCGCCCACTACGTACTCTACGAAGGGAGGCTGTATCGGACCTCGTTCACCGCCCCCCTCTTAAGGTGCCTCCGCCCTTCGGAAGCGGCTTACGCCCTCAGCGAAGTCCACGAAGGCATCTGCGGATCGCACCTGGGGGCTAGGTCCCTGGCACATAAGATCATGAGGCAAGGCTACTATTGGCCGACCTTATTGGAAGACTCAAAGGATCACGTACGGAAATGCGACGCCTGCCAGCGCCACGCCAACATCCAGAGAGTCCCCTCTGTTCCCTTGGCGCCAATCACCGCCCCCTGGCCCTTTGCACAGTGGGGAATGGATATCCTCGGACCATTCCCCATCGCTTCGGCCCAGAGGAAATTTTTGATTGTCGCCATCGACTACTTCACCAAGTGGGTGGAGGCAGAGCCACTGGCCACCATCACGGAGGCGCAAGTCCGGAAGTTCGTAAAGAAGAACATCATTGTCCGATTTGGGGTACCTCGGGTCCTCATCTCGGATAACGGTCGACAGTTTGATAACAAGCATTTCCGAGACTTCTGCGAGGAGTTCGGGATCGAACATCGGTTCACGTCCGTGTCGCATCCCCAAACCAACGGCGAGGCCGAGGTCACAAATCGGACAATCCTCCAAGGTATCAAAGTGCGGATCGGACGGACGGGGCGAGCTTGGGTCGAGGAACTCGAGAATGTCCTTTGGGCGTATCGGACCACGCATCGGACTCCAACCGGGGAGACGCCTTTCAGCCTAACCTATGGCACGGAAGCCGTTGTCCCCGTAGAGCTCGGACTTCCCTCACCTCGGGTAGCCGCACACCGACCCGAGGCCAACTCGGAGCAACTCCGAGGGAACCTGGATCTCTTGGAAGAAGCAAGGGAAATGGCGCAGGTTCGGATGGCAAGGTATCAGCGGAGGGTGGCCCGATATTACAACTCCAAAGTCCGACCGAAGCTTTTCAGAATTGGAGATCTGGTGCTGAGGCGAGCTAAGGCATCTCAACCTACGGAAGGTGGGAAGCTAGCGCCGAATTGGGAAGGCCCGTATAAAGTTCGTTGGGTAAACCGACCTGGCTCCTACCAGTTAGAAGCCCTAGATGGCCGAGAAATTCCAAGGGGCTGGAATTCCGCTAACCTGCGGATGTATTACCAGTAGAACAACAAGGCCAGAAAGACAATTTGAAAAGGTGCAACACTTTTCATTTCAATAATTTCTGGTTACAATGGCGTGCTCGTGTGATTACAAGGAATTCCCAGAGGGGAATTAGGGAGTAAAGAAAGCAAAGAAGAGGTGGAGAATCCGTGGAGCTGAGGACCGAGGATCCCAAACCCTCAACCCAAAGCAGCTGCAATCCCACCGGAAGTGGGTGCTTCTAACCGGAGGCGCCATCCAGCACCTCACCAAAAAGACGAGGAGCCGCCGCAGAAGAAGCTCCCGCTGCCCCCAGGGGAACGCCGCCTCCAAAGGATATTCCCATCCTCCCCAGTGGTAGAAAAGAGAAGGAATACGAGGGGGAAGAGCATATGGAGGCGCGGTCCCGGACTGAGCGTCTGGTGCAGAGCTCGATCGGGAGGCTGAACTTCAAGGAGGGGAGATGTGATCCCGGATGAAACGCCTAGAGCGGAGTTCCGCCGGGAAGACCCTCCTTGTTGATCCCAGATGAAATGGCTAGTTGGCTGAAGTCGCAAGGGGAGCGTCTCCCCTTTCCTTCAACAGGAGTCTCTCAGTCATATGCCAAGGAGGAGGTCCGCGATCCATGGCAACCTGAACAGCTCTGGCTTGGCAAACTCCATCGTACCTGCACCTGTATTTATAGCCAAACTGCGGCCCCCTGGTCGTTCCGATGCGGGTGGCTCCAATAAATGCAGGCGCATTGAAACCGGAGCCGTTCCGGCTCCCGAGGCGTATCTCCCCGCGATTTCCTAAGCGTCATTCTCCTTAAACCGCATTCTTTGCGCAGGACAATCCGGGTGTCATGTACCCCTAGGTCCACATATCTCCGCTCGCGCCCAGGCCGTATCCTCCTCGAAGAACCCGCGTATCGCGGCCGCTCAACTAACACTCCTCGCAAGCAGTAGCTGGCGATCCGATTTCCCAGGTAACAGCATTAATTAGCGTTTAATGCCCTTCTCGTGTTCCCCCAGGCAACGCTTAGAGAAAAGGAGAAACATGATCGCGGCTGGCCACGGAGAAACCCCGTCGGGCAGCGAGCGACAAGCGCACGACCAGCGAGCGGAATTTCCCGAGGCTCGGCCCTCGGATGCCTGGCTAGCCCGATGATCATCCCGGGAGCAGACTAGCCGGAAGCCCCGACCGGTCGCCTCGGCTTGCGCCAGCCTTGGCCGACCAACGAGTGGAATGTCCCGAGGCTCGGCCCTCGGATGCCTGGCTAGCCCGATGATCATCCCGGGAGCAGACTAGCCGGAAGCCCCGACCGGTCGCCTCGGCTTGCGCCAGCCTTGGCCGACCAACGAGTGGAATGTCCCGAGGCTCGGCCCTCGGATGCCTGGCTAGCCCGATGATCATCCCGGGAGCAGACTAGCCGGAAGCCCCGACCGGTCGCCTCGGCTTGCGCCAGCCTTGGCCGACCAACGAGCGGAATGTCCCGAGGCTCGGCCCTCGGATGCCAGGCTAACCCGATGATCATCCCGGGAGCAGACTAGCCTGAAGCCCCGACCGGTCGCCTCGGCTTGCGCCAGCCTTGGCCGACCAACGAGTGGAATGTCCCGAGGCTCGGCCCTCGGATGCCTGGCTAGCCCGATGATCATCCCGGGAGCAGACTAGCCGGAAGCCCCGACCGGTCGCCTCGGCTTGCGCCAGCCTTGGCCGACCAACGAGCGGAATGTCCCGAGGCTCGGCCCTCGGATGCCAGGCTAACCCGATGATCATCCCGGGAGCAGACTAGCCTGAAGCCCCGACCGGTCGCCTCGGCTTGCGCCAGCCTTGGCCGACCAACGAGCGGAATGTCCCGAGGCTCGGCCCTCGGATGCCAGGCTAACCCGATGATCATCCCGGGAGCGGACTAGCCTGAAGCCCCGACCGGTCGCCTCGGCTCGCGCCAGCCTTGGCCGACCAACGAGTGGAATTTCCTGAGGCTTGACAACCCTCGGATGCCAGGCTAACCCGACGATCATCCCGGGAGCAGACTAGCCTGAAGCCCCGACCGGTCGCCTCGGCTTGCGCCAGCCTTGGCCGACCAACGAGCGGAATTTTCTGAGGCTTGACAACCCTCGGATGCCAGGCTAACCCGACGATCATCCCGGGAGCAGACTAGCCTGAAGCCCCGACCGGTCGCCTCGGCTTGCGCCAGCCTTGGCCGACCAACGAGCGGAATTTCCTGAGGCTTGACGGCCCTCGGATGCCTGGCTAGCCCGATGATCATCCCGGGAGCAGACTAGCCGGAAGCCCCGACCGGTCGCCTCGGCTTGCGCCAGCCTTGGCCGACCAACGAGTGGAAGGTCCCGAGGCTCGGCCCTCGGATGCCAGGCTAACCCGATGACCATCCCGGGAGCAGACTAGCCTGAAGCCCCGACCAGTTGCCTCGGCATGCGCCAGCCTTGGTCGACCAACGAGTGGAATTTCCTGAGGCCTAACCCTCGGATGCCTGGCTTGGCGCCGGAAGAATTTTCTGAGGCCTAACCCTCGGATGCCTGGCTTAGCGCCGGAAGAATTTCCGGAGGCCTAACCCTCGGATGCCTGGCTTAGCGCCGGAAGAATTTCCTGAGGCCTAACCCTCGGATGCCTGGCTTGGCGCCGGAAGAATTTCCTGAGGCCTAACCCTCGGATGCCTGGCTTAGCACCGGAAGAATTTCCCGAGGCCTAACCCTCGGATGCCTGGCTTAGCGCCGGAAGAATTTCCTGAGGCCCAACCCTCGGATGCCTGGCTTAGCGCCGGAAGAGTTTCCTGAGGCCTAACCCTCGGATGCCTGGCTTAGCGCCGGAAGAATTTTCTGAGGCCTAACCCTCGGATGCCTGGCTTAGCGCCGGAAGAGTTTCCTGGGGCCTAACCCTCGGATGCCTGGCTTAGCGCCGGAAGAATTTCCCGAGGCCTAACCCTCGGATGCCTGGCTTAGCGCCGGAAGAATTTCCCGAGGCCCAACCCTCGGATGCCTGGCTTAGCGCCGGAAGAGTTTCCTGAGGCCTAACCCTCGGATGCCTGGCCTAGCGCCGGAAGAATTTCGGGAGCCAGGAGTCAGCAAGACGCTACCGAGAGTTAAAAGAAAAAGAAGGACGAAGGCGAGATGAAGAAACATTCAACTTGCATTAATTTTCATTGTTTCAGGGCCGAGGCCCATACAATTTGGCAAAACCCCGGTATACAAAAAAAAAAAGAGAGAAGACAACGAAAGGTACAAGAGGTCAGCTTGGAGGAACTCCCGGGTCGGGAACGTCGGGCTCGTCCGCAGGAGGTAGGGAAGCAGCAGGAGAACCAGCAGGCAATGGCGCCGGAGAGGAGTCGAGAAGGGAAATCTCGCTCAGGTCAACTTCGGGGTACTTAGCCGACACCCTTGCCAGGCCCTCCTCGAAGCCTAAGATAAAGGCTTCGGCCCCCGCGTCCGACGCGTCACGGACAAACTCGTCGGACTGACGATAGGTCTGTACTGCCTCCGACATATCATGAGCGAACTCGGCGGACTGGCGATAAGCCTCTACCGCCTGACGCCCGATTTCCGCACTCCTCTCGGCCAGCGCCGCCTCTGCCCGCTCCATAATCTGGGCTTTCGCCTCCAAGACCTTCGCCACAATCCGGCCTTCCGCCTCGGTGGAGACCCTCAGCAGCTCAGCCCGAACCTCCTTGTGCTTCGCTTCGGCAGCAATGCGAGCAGCCTCAGCCTCCGTCAGGCGCGAATGAAGCTCCTGATCGCTCGCACGGGACTTCTCCAAGGCCGACTCCAATTCGCCCAGCTTAGCTTCAAGAGACCGGATTCGGTTGCGGGCGTTGTCGGCTGACCGCTGGGCCTTCTCCCACCTCTCCCGGTAGTCGGCAGCCTTCCGGGACTGCTTCTCGGCCCGCTCATCCGCCTTCTTGACCTCGCCCTCGAGACCCGAGGCAACCTTGAGCTGCTCCTGAGCCTCCAACAGTTGCTTCTCGAGGGCAGCAAAGCCGAGTGCCCGCTCTTCGGCCTCCCGGAGCCTCGCCTCGAAGTCCCCGGTCGTCCTGCCTGCCACAGCCTGGCCTCCCTTTTCCACTGCTTTCAGCCGGTCCTCGGCCTTCGCCAGAAGCCCCGCCTGTTCCTTGTAGCACTCCTCCAGACGGATCATGTACTGGGCGAGCTAAGAAATAGGAAAAATAAGGGAGTCAGGCGGAGAACAACAGAGCCAATAAATGGTGAAAAGCGGCCAGAAGAACACTCACCGACATGAGACAGACACAGCTGGCAGCCCCAACGTCAGAGACCTCCAACTCCCGGACCCGCCGACGGTCCTTCTCCAGCAGCACTGTTTCGATGAGATTTCGGGCGCCATCGGTAGTGAAGGCAGACCCCGATTTCTCCCCAGAGCCGGACGGTGGTTCTGCAGCCTTACCCCTATCCATCGCCTGGGGAAGAGTCCGACCGATCGCGCTCGGGGCGGGGGTCACCCCAGGAATTGATAGGGTCCCGCTCGGTCGGGGCCTCGGCGCGTCCCTCCTCGAGTCATCAGGAGCCGACCGAGTCGAAGGCCGGGTCGGGGACCGATCACGCCCGACCCGTCCGTCTCGGGCAGGCTCGGATGATACCTCCGGAGTAGCGGCAATCTTACCACCGGAGGGCTGATACAGCGTCAGCTGCCGGTCCGTGCCCACGACGTCTCCCTGATCGGTGGGCCCGGACTCGTCGGTCGGCGTCGGAGGCACCTCCTTACGGGACTTCTTCGCCGGTGGGGCCCCGCTCGGAAGAGCTCGTTTCCTCCTCTGGGCTGCTTCCAGCAGGAACGCCCTACCAACAGCCTTTGTCTTCACCGACCGCATGACGTCGTCAATCTCTGCAAAAAGGACGGGATAGTCGGAGACGGAGAAACCAAAGGAAAGAACGGGACGAAAGAAGGGAAAAAGTCAAGAAAGAATCGGTGGCGGACTCACGGTCGGTGGGGACCGAGCTCAGACCGACATTCACCAAAGTATCCTCGGAAATAAGGCGGGCCACCGGGGGGAGCTGGCCCTCGGCAACCAACCCCTTCAAGGCGGCCAAGCCATCGGACTCCTCCCTTGACAGTCTCGATAGGCCGATCGGAGACTTCATCGGGGTCTCCCAGGTCGCCCTGATTTCCCAAGAGGGATCTGCATCAACAAAAAAGAAGCGCTCCTTCCATTTGTGAATGGAGGTAGGAGCCTCCTTGACAAGGCCGCATCCTCGCCGCGCTGCGAAGCACCACCACCCTTTGTTCTGGGGGTGGCCGCTCAGGCTGTAGAACTCCCAAAAAACATTCAGGGTGGCGGGGATCTCGTGCATACGGCAGAGAACCTGGAAGACCGTCAGGGCCCGCCACGAGTTCGGCACCAGTTGCGTCGGTGCCACTCTTAAACCCCGTAGCACCTGCATGACCAAGTCCGAAGGGGGAAAGCGGAACCCGGCCTGGAGAATGCCCTCATTGATGGCGATCTTCCCTGGAGGAGGATGGGACATCCTCTCCTCAGGCCCCGGGAGCGTGGCGTTGCAGGCCTCGGAAAGGTGGTACCGAGCCACGAGTCTGTCTAAGTCTGTGGCGACCAGCTCCGACTTAATTTGGTCTGCTCTCACTTCGCCCATTCCTAATGGCCAATAAACCTACGGTCAGGACGGGGACAGGAAGGGGGGAAAGACCGGAGCGACTGGAGTACACTAGTATAAGAGGGGAAAGTATGGAGAGCCCTAAGTAGAAGAATGGGGAAAACTCACCGGAAAAGAGGTAAGAACGGCTCCGAGAGCGCCAAAGGAGAAACAAGTGAACAGTCCGACGGCAGCAACAGCAGCGCAAAGGGGAAACTTGAAAATATCTGTAAAGAAGAAGACGGACGGGGAAAGGCCCCCGATTAAATAGGCGGAAAGGCAAGTGACGCCTCGATGACGCCAGAGGACGCCTGGCTGCCGAAGGGTCGCTCGCGCCCCAAAGGCGAATCGACACCATTAAGGAAGGA